>NW_020956092.1:151694-248420 GCF_003031625.1 Empidonax traillii
TTTTGTTTTTTTTTTTTTTTTTTTTTTTTTTTTTTTTTTTTTTTTTTTTTTTTTTTTTTTTTTTTTTTTTTTTTTTTTTTTTTTTTTTTTTTTTTTTTTTTTTTTTTTTTTTTTTTTTTTTTTTTTTTTTTTTTTTTTTTTTTTTTTTTTTTTTTTTTTTTTTTTTAGTTGGTTGGTGATTTTTTTGCTTTTGGTTTATGCTTTGGTTTGGGGTTTTTTTATGAAACTATTAAAGTTAACAAACTATCCACTCCCATATGGCTACTGTTTGAAAACTGACTGAAAACCTAGACTTTTTTGGGGTGTCTTGACCCTTTGAATAGCAATCCCTCGTGTCAATCCATGCAGCCCTCTTCCCTGACACATGTTCATGCTGAGCTACAGAGTCCCTTCATTTCCACCTTCCTCCAGGGGCACTAGCTCTTAATATGTGTAATCCAGTATGATGAGGCTGAAATCAGTCAGGAGGTTGAGCTGAGCTCCAATATCATTCTGCTTGGGGGATGAGGGAGCCTTGGAACAGTTCACCTTCAGGCAGTCAATATATAGTAGAGGGGAACTTATAACACCTGTACTAGTATTTGGCATAAACACAATATGTTTATGGCAGTATTTTAGTCAGGGTCTTTCCCAAAATACCTAGATCTGGGGAATAAGGTGAAGTATTACATTTGCCAGTGACTTTCACCTTTAGTATTTGTTTACTGTCTTAGCAACAGGGCATCACAACTTATTTTTGAAAACTGAGATGAACGCTGGCAATAATAAGACTGCAGTTTTTAGAGCTTTTTTCAAACAAAATCCATCATATCTGTCTTTGCTTAGAATCCAGTTAGACCTTTGTATGTATATTTATTGATGTCCTGTATGGAATAATAGCATTAAGATGACAAACATAATTCTCTTTGCTCAGCTAGTAAAAAAAAAGTAAAATGCTTTCATCCAAACGTCAAATACATAATTTGGATAAATCCACGAGGGTAATGTTCACTCTCTGCAATAGACCATCTGGCACAGAAGACACTCTGCCAATTAATATAGATGGAATGACTGTTAGCACTACAGATAGTAAATATTTCAGACTAATCTTTTCTGTCATTTATCAGCTATGCTCATCCTTCAAAATTTGCGGTCAGAGTCTCCAACACATTGAAATTGATCAATCACATTCAGATTTTTACTAGCCTGCAAAACCTTTGCTTTCTTTTAAATTCTTGTATAGTCCTGGTTTCCACTTACATGTATGAGGATGAAAGATTATTATGAAGCAACAGCACAGTTAGCACCACTATTTGGCTGAGTTGGCTGCCTCTCTCATTAACATATAAGTATTGCCTTCCTAATCACATAAGCACAAAATATGCTGTGGATGAAGGGACCCACAAGGATGTTGTCCATCTCTTAGACCTGCACGGGACTATCCCCAAGAGTCACACCATGTGTCTGAGAGGATCATCCAAACACTTCTTAATCTCTGTCAGGCTTGGTGCTGAGACCACTTCCTCGAGGAGCCTGTTCCAGTGCCCAACCACCCTCTGTATAAAGAACCTTTTTCTACTATCAGACCTAAACCTACCCTGACACGACCAGGCTATTTCCTGGGGTTCTGTCACTGGTCACCACAGAGAAGAGATCAGTGTCTGTCCCTCTTCTTCCCCTCACAAGGAAGTTGTAGACTGCAATGAGGCCTCCTCTCAGTTTCTTTCTTTCCAAGCTGAACAGACCAAGTGACCTAAGCCACTACTCATACAGCTTCTTCTCTAGACCCTTCACCACCTTTGTTGCCCTCTTTTGGATGCTCTCTAATAGCTTAATATCTTTCTTTTATTGTAGTGCCCAAAACTACACACAATATTCAAGGTGAGGCCGCTCCAGTGCAGAGCAGAGTGGGACAATCCCCTCCCTTGACCAGCTGGTGATGCTTTGCCTGATGCCCCCCAGAACACAGTTGGCCCTCCTGGCTGCCAGGGCACTGCTGACTCATTTCCAACTTGTCACTGACCATGCCTCTCCCCAGGTCACTTTGCACAGCACTGCTTTCCAGCCTCTCATTCCCCAGTCTGTACAGAGGCCCAGCCCTCTGACTTGTCAAGGTCTCTCTGCAGGGCCTCCCTGCCTTCATAAGCAAACTTGCTTAGTATCCCTTAGTGTCATCTGCAAACTTGCTTAGTATCCCTTCCAGTCCTGTGTCCAAATCGTTTACTAAGATGTTGAAGAGTAATGTTATGCGTAATCTAAAGATTGTAATTCACCTATTTTTCTCAAGGAAAAGTTAAATACACTTTGAGCAAAAAAGCTGTTACGGTGATTTCAGAAGAGGGAATAACACTTTGTTTACAAAGTTAACTAATAAGTTGACCTGAGGAGGCTTGGTAAACTTTTCATCTCACCTAGAATCATTCAGCAAGACTGTACTTCTATTATTGCTAAAAAAACTTGGGAATTTCTCTTATAATACCCAGGAACTATTCTTTTAATGGTCCTTAAAGAAAATTTTTGAATGTAATTTGTTTTGCAGACCCATTTGACAAAGGTCTAAAGAAGTCTGTATAGGGACCGAGTCACACAAGACAGTGTTCAGAGTGCTTCAGAAACATCAGAATTTTGAATCTTACCCTTTAATGTTGGAAATTTAGTAATGAAGCACTTGAAATCTTTCTCTTCACAATACAGTACTAGCACTAAATAAACTGTGTGATGATGTAAGTAGCAGAGCCAGAATTGTTTTAGTTTTTAGGCCATCTCTTAGCAATCAAAAAATGAAGAAAGAAGAGAATGATCAAAACACAGCTGGCTTTGTTTGTTTATTTTCTAGTTGCCTTTAAAGGTGAAGAGAGACAGACAGAAATTTTGCATATTACTCATGTGGAAACTTGGAGTATGAATACAGAGCAGTGCAGATGTGATCAGAGAAGGATTTTTTTGAGATGGCCTCAGCAATTCTCACATCTGACCATATTCTGCATTGCATCACAGGAAGCTTTCAACACAATATGAAAAAAGTATATTTTTTAAAAATATCAGGATAGAATCATACCTTCAAAAAATGTGAGTAGCACAGGATCATAGAATTAGATTCTTAGAATGGCTTGGGTTGGAAGGGACCTTAAAGATCCTCTGTTCCAACCTCCCTGCCGTGGGCAGGGTCTCCTTCCACTAGACCAGGTTGCTCAAAGCCCTATCCAATTCTACCTTGAACACTACCAGGGATGGGGTGTCAGCAGCTTCTCTGGACAATCTGTGCCAGTGTCTCACCATTCTCATAATAAAAAATTTTTTCATAGTATCTAATCTAAACCTACCCTGCTTCAGTTTAAAGACATCACTTCTTGACAGAATAACAGAATTATTGTAAAATGTCTGATTTGAAAGTTTTGTGCAAATTTTGTTATAACTGAAATCACATACTGATTTCACAAACCTGACTCCCTCTGTTATCTGAGACCAACAGCTTCAGTAATGTAACATGAGTTCTCAGTAAATGAGCAGATAAGTGTGTTTGGCTATTTCTGGAATCTGTGATGCAGACGTTTATGCTGAGCAAATTGGTTTTATTTTGCAACAAGTACACTGCAATGCTCTTTGAGGATACAGAAATTTCTTGGGATTTGAGACATACACACACAAAGAGGCTTTATTAAACACTTACTTGTGCCTGTTTTGTTTTTATTGCCCTTGATAAGCTCTTAACTTCCCAGAAATTAATCCACTCTATCTCTTCTAGGGCAGTTAGGTCTCTATGTATTTGGTGGTATTGAAAGAAATGAAATATAACAACAGGTGGGAATTTAGGACAAATATGCCCATACTTTTTTAATCTCATTCTGAAATATGTGGTGTTGCTTTCTTTTGGAGAGCAAAACTATAGATATTTTAGAAAGTGAGAAATTAGATTTTTATATCCTCATTATAGCACACATGCATGCTTATGGAGGTTGCAGTCATTCCTGTTACCATGAGTAACTTGGTGTTTAGCACCTGAAAACATAGCTAAGCCTCAGGGAGTGATTAAATAATGTCTGAAGAACTATGCATTGCTAGAACATAGTCCCTTATGCAGACTTTGTAATTCAGGTATGTCCTTGCTTGTCCCAGATGACCTGCAGGTTAACTAAAGTTTTTAATTATGTGTTTATAGCTCATACCATAGTCACTCACTAGTTTCCGTGCTTTCTAGTATATCTTCGTTTTTCTGTTTCATGTCAGGTTTTTTGGTTTTGTTTCTGTTGTTTTGTTGTTTGTTTGGGGTTTTTTTGTTTCTTTGTTTGTTTGTTTTTCCCAGCATTTTCATTGACTGTTTGCAAGTTCCTAGCTTTGAGCTCTGGAAGGAACAAGAATTCAAATCTCTAAGACTAACTTCATTTTAATATTACTTATTTAATGACCTATTGATGTGGTTTTGGAGTACAAATGTACAAAGGCTATACTCCAGAGCTTTAGAACACTACCTAGAAAAGGCCAGGAAACCTCAGTTATAGGGTTCACTCTCAAGCTTAGATATTCTCCGAATGATGTAATTACTGTGAGTAGCAAAATTATTTTTTTTCTTTTTCTTGTTTTTGAAAATAAAGTCTCGAGCTTCTGTTTGAAATGCGCAATTATTTTGCTTGTGTATATGTAAAATGGGTATAAAACTTTCACCATGAATATTGCAAAGGAGTCCTAATTAACTAACAGTTTCAAAGAGCTTTGGGACAATTTGATGGAAAAGGCTATTATTTTAATGAAAAATCCTATTATGATGACAGAATTATAGAATAATTTGTGTTGGCAGGGACCTTTAAAGGTCATCTAGTCCAACCTCCATGCCATGATTATCTTCAACTAGACCAGGTTGCTCAGAGCCCCATTCAACCTGACCTTGAATGTTTCCAGTAATGGGGCATCTGCCACCTCTCTGGGTAACCTATTCCAGTGTTTCCTGTTTTACCATGTTCAAATGATTAAAGGTAGTGTCCCACCATAAAATATATTGATTTATATTTTTGAGTCTTAAACTTTAAAATGTCATTTTCAATATCAAAGACTGTAGGAGTATTTTTTTATAACTACTCTGAAAAATAAGCCGTACATCCATTGAATTAGCATATATTACTAGCTTTAACCCCTGCATTGTAGTTAAACATAGTTTTTTAAGGTGTGAACTAAAGTCTACTGTTGGTGAATGAATAAAAACTGAGAATGCAATTTTTATTGTCTCACCAAAGAATAAAGGAATTCACCTGTTCTGATAGCTATAAAATTCTTGAAAATATTTATAAACACTGCCTTTTGACAGCAGCTCTTTACATTTGTCTGAATAAAATAATTGTTTCCAGGCTGTCTACTGTTCTTTACCATGTACTAACACTTGGAGGTAAGTGGATACATTTTTTATAGTGCAAGGGAGCAATGTTCTTTTAAAGTGACCTTGTAGATACTGTGAGTTTTTAAAGAACAAATAACAGGTTTGAGACATTAAGTATGAGGTTATGAATTCCACTTTATTGGGTAAAAACCATTTTATTCCAACCTTCACTTACATTGTAAACTCCATTATGATTAAAATATTTAAGGCCATGATTCCACAAACATTTTTCTTGGTGGTAGAATGGCTTTAGTTCTCAAGTTCTCCCCCTCTTCAATGTTTACACCTATCCTTTCTCTCCCTCTCAGCTGTTCTATCATCTTCACAAAAGCAAACAGGCTAGACCAAAGTTACTGCTGGGACCAACCTCTCAACCCAGCCTCACAGGAGTGTGTCTCAGAGATGTAAAAGGAGTCTATTTTTCCAACCAGTAGTGATTAATGAGTAATCAGACCAGGCTGAAAAGAAGAAATGCTATGAGACATTATACAATTGCAGATGAGAATCACAAATAAGAATGGCATGATACAGTCAGAAGTCTATTCAGAGAAATATTTTTTCCACAGTCTACATATGTTTAAAGAATTTATGTATTTCTTGTTCTATCACCATGTACCCATATTTACCTTGAACTGGGAAAGCAGAGCTCCCGGAGGCCAGGGATTTCCATGCAGAGCACATGCTAATACTAAATCCATGGAAGAACTGTGGCAGCTGTCCTGAAGTATATTCCCAAAAGTCACAGTGCTGTAAACAGTTACCATCACTAGCCTCAACTTGCGACCTCAGGAGCGTATGGAACAGAGAGACTAGATCCAAGCACAGCAAGCTAATGCCTGCCCATAGAGTGGACATGTGCCAGGCCGTCTGTACTACTGCTCCTAAAGAGTTACCTGTTCATTGTTGAGTATTTCTGATTACATAGCGGTGCAGTTTTATCATAAAATCATAAATGTAAAATCAGAGCATGAAATCAGAGTCAGAAGCAATGAGTTAGGCATACATGAAAAATATGAATGTTTATGTCTCAGGGCATGTTTTCCCCATCATTTTAATCTGCTTATTCTTAAAGAATTACCCCTTTGCTTCAGGAATAAATAAAAAAAAAAGAAACATAAATCTTTTTAAATAAAAATTGAAATAGAAGTTATCTCTCAGTGTACGTTGTCTTCTCTGTATCCTGACATTTCTGAATATTTAGCCCAGGGTGGTCAGATCATGAAGGAGGAAGGAGAGGATGGGTTCTTGTGCATCAGCTAGAATGAGTTCTAAAAACATGGGGTTGGCTGGGCTGAGAAAATGTAGTCAAGGGCAGAAAGGAAAACCACTGAGAGCAGTTAAGAGAAGAGAAAGGAGGCAATTGAAGAGCACAAGGAGGTGTAACATTATTGTAAGCATTATGATGAAATGTAAGAAAAGGTGGAGCTCTACTGAATTTGAGATGGAATTACAACACTGCAATAGCCTTTTGGAAGACTTAAACTGTGCTATTCTAACTAGCAGCAGATTAATATGAAAATATTAAAAAAGAAAAATCCAAACAGACAACAACGACAAAAATATGACCTTTCGATGCAATTAAAATTAAAATCTCACTAGAGATTTCTTATTAGAAGAGTGACAACATCTTGTAAAAACACTGTGATTCTTCCAAGTGAAATGTAAAATAAACCTTGGGTGAACTTGCTTGTTTCCTTCCTGCTTTCAGGAATGCAAGGCTCAAAGTGGGACAGTTCTTGCTGCCTGACTGTGACAAAGTTCTGTCTGCAATTCAGTAGCTGCATGCTACAGGGAGGCTTTTGTGAGGGGAGGGGTCAGGTCTTTTATAGTACAACCAGGTATCAAGATCTTTGTTTAGAGCTAGTAAGCCCCAGCTGTTTTCACTAGCTCTGGAAACTCAGAATAACCTTTGTAGACAGGAAGCACACAATAAAGTCCAGCAGGTTCCTTGAAGCGTGGGTTTAAGCAACAGAAAATGAGAGAGGGAAGAATTCCTGGAACTTCTCCAAGTATCGAGACAGTGCGCCTTTACTTTCTGACTCTCTGATTCTGGTTTTCAAAGACCACTGTCACAGCAGTCCTTCTAAGAAGAAAGATCATTCGGTGTGCTTCCTCTGCCTTATGAGATTCTCTGACTGTCCATTAATGTTTCTCCTTGTGGTGAATAAATGAATACCAGAGGGGGTAGGTACTGATTGGTATATTTGTCTTTCTCTGGGCTTGATGTGTTTTTAAACATGTGGGCTTAATGTTCTGGTAATAAGCACACTGCCATAAATACAGCTTTGTACATGCACAAAGAGGTTTAATTTGCTCTTTGTCTGGAGGAAGTCTCTCTCAAGGACAGATGCAACATTTGGGGGGAGACGGGGGAGTATTGGGACTAGACCTCTGTCTAGCTGTCACAGTCTTGTTAAGGAACCGTGTAGAACCACAGTACCCCAGGGAAAGCATCACTGAGATCTGTTCTTGGAGGTATTGCTTTTTCAACACAGGGAAGACAAACACTGTTCTGGCCTTTCACTTCCCCCCTGACACATTCACCATTTCTCCCATATTACAGCTTTCTTCCTGGACTTTAGGAAAAGGATCTACTATTGTGGGTGGCCTCCAAGAATCTGAAAAAGGTAGGAGTACGTCCTAATGAAACAGACCAGATCCCATGGGATGATAATGTACATAGGGTCTGGTTGTACTGGTGAAATGGTAATGAAAGCCATTACCTGTCTGTCATGGGAAGGTCAGGACAGGCCAGCATACAAGGTGCAACAATATTTGACAAACACAGTGTATGGAGATGGAATAACTGTTCTTAATGTTCATGCTAAGTCAGGCAGTTAAAGAAAGCAGCTGGGTACATTTTTTAAAACAGTTTATTCCAGTTACATTCATCAGAAAGATTAATTTTTGAAAATATAAACAACCCAAAGAATTAATTTAATTTAATTTATTTTTAAAAAGTTCTTTTACTTTAAAATTTAAATAAAATAATTTTAAATCTAATCTATATTCCTCAATATCCACAATCCAGATATTTCCTTGAGTGTAAATATCACAGCCACACAACTTTAATATGGAAACAGATCCTGAAAACCTGAAAAAGGGATCAGACTCAGAAGGACAGAAGATACTTTTGAGGAGAAAAATGATAGGCAGAATTAATTACTGAAAGTACTCATTAAAAGGTTTTGACAAGACACAAAAGTGCACTCTAGGGCAGGCCACAGTTTGTTAGGAAAGGAAGTAAAAGCAAACTATTCAAATGACAGTGGAATTATGAGCTTAATGCCCTTTATCCCTTGTGTCACTTTATTCAAGCATACTCAGGCTATGATAGGTATTTACATACAAAACTTTTCTCTCTTTTCTAGATTGTCATAGAGGCAGTGAAAAGACATGGGGCTCTATCCGAAGACAGTCCAAAATAGAAGCCTTATACAGGCTCATACAGGTTTATAATCCTGCCCTGAAATACTCCTTACTTCACTCCTGGTCTTGCTGTAGTTGTCCTTACTGTAGTGGTGTGATTAATACCTATGGCTCCCCTCTGAAGTGAATTGCCCTCTGAGAGCAGCCCTGGAACAATGGGCAGCAGAATCCCCTTGTCTAGTGTGGTTCCTTCACCTGAACCAATGGCCAGGGACAACGTTCGGGGCTTGCACAATATCAGTGTAAGCAGAGCCTTCAGCCCTTACAGTTTCCTTTTATCTTCCATTGATAGATGGGAATCAAAGTTGAGTGACGTGAAGAAGCATAATTACAACTTGAAGAAATATTGATGATGATTTTTTGAAGTTATTTGAAGAGTTTTACAGAATTGATGTCTATTTTTCTCTTAGCAAAGAGAAATAATTGATATCCGGTAGTAAAAGTAATGGCCAGTCTTCGCGAACGAAGAACCGGGGAAGGTCTTTCCACCTTCCAGCCTGCACATTGGATTTTTTAGGTGAGACACAGTGTGCACGGAACTGAGCCCACCCTTTAATCCTAAGGTTCATCTGCCGGGGCCAAGCGAGCTTGGACAGTGGCAGCGAGGTCCTCAGGACGTAGATGAATTGCCTTACAGGGCTAACGAGCTCCATCTACCCGGGGAGGGGCCCTGACCGGGAATCGAACCCAGGCCTTGGCGGTGACAGCGCCACGTCCTTAACCACTAGACCACCAGGGGCTCCCGATATCTGGTAGTAGTTACAGGCTGAATGCTATGATTTTAATTTTCAGACAAAGCCAATTATAGTACTTTGTTTTATAAGCCTGTGACAAAGAAAAACAGGGGTGGGTAGAAAGGGAAGCCATAAACATCTATGAAAAGTCGGATTCTCTGAGATTAGTAGTCAAACAAAATAATGTAAAAAAGACAAAAACCCAAAAGTGATTGAACTAGAAAGGCTTAAATGTTCCAGATATGATGTTCAACTAAAATAGTACTTGATGCTTTCTAGCTATACTTTTTGATACTGTTACTGGCATTTAGAGAAACTGTACCAGGTAACACTTCATCCACATTTCTAGGACTTGACCTGTAAAAAAAAAAAAGTATCACTAATGAGGTATCACTCATTAGAAATGAAATATGATCATTTGGGACCAATTCTTAAACAAGGAGTGGATTTCGAATCAAATTCCAGCACTACAGAATTACACAAATCACTTTATTGAAATTATTGCTCATGCAATATTTTCCTGCTTTATTAATTTGTGTTTCTTTATAAATACTGAGGAATGCTACACAACATCTCTGAAAGTTATAGTTCCTATACTTCACTTCAATCTATAATATTATTATAACGTATGCTCTAAATCATATAATGGTATCATGCAACAGCTCTTCTTCTGCACATTTCATCCTTCCATCTTAAGTATTCATTCACGGGTGTAAATCACTTTTGCTATTGATTTTGAAGTTGATTTTCCTGTATTATTAAGTTAAAGGGAGTTTACATGTTTTGGAAGTTAACATAAAAAATTACAGTGCAGGGAGCTGACTCTAGAATTTAAAGTAGAGCTCAGGGGGCTGACTCTTTCCATAAAACAGAACAATTGAACTGCCAATCCTGAACAGGATGAACAAAACAATGTGAATAGATAGCAACCTTTAAGAAATGTTGTTGACATAATCTTTTTTCTCATGTCAATAGGTGGAGGCAGAGTCTGTATGCCCTAAGAAGAGTTTCATCTAATAAAATATAACTTGTTTTATTACTTCTGAATATTCAGTATGTTAAAGGAATATTACTACACCACTGAGACTTAATATCAGCTTCTTCAACAAGAGAATACATGCAGCCAAAAGAGAATATTTGATCATCTTTTCTTCCTTCCTTTATAATATCTTTAGTATTTACTGAGATAGTACAGCGGTATTTATGTCTTCTGCCATATTTTTCCTTGTTCTGAAGAGCATTTGTGTAAATCTGCTTGCTAAACCCATGTGGCTCTCTGAGATGAATAATTTAAACTATACATATGTTAGTAACTTGACCCAAAGAGTGTATGAAATCTAACAAAAATGCTCATATCATGCATGAAGAAAACTATGGACTAAACAATCTTTTGTTCTCTTATAGGTAAAAAGATTATCTTATTGTGATGGATGACTGGCTGTAACATAGTTTTTCTTAGGAAAGACATTTTTTGCAAAAATGTTTTTAAGGTAGAAAAATATAATTTTTTCCTGCTTTTATTCTATCTTTAAACTGAATACTGTAATTTCCCAGCAAAGCTCTCTATGATTAAGAAGATTTAAAAAATTGAGATAAAATCCATAATTGAATGGATGCTGATATAAATGGCAAAAAATTGTGGAGACTTGAAGGAATTTTTAGCATGTGATGTCATCATGGAGATCACATGGCACAGCAGGACTGCTGAAGTCTAAACTACTGTAGTTACTGAAACTTATTTTCTTCCTTTTAGTCTGTGAATCACCCACAAACTAACAGAATCACAGGTCAGCAGTAACATCTGGACTAGGCCAACAACCCTATTCAGAGGAGAGTTAGCTAGAGAGAGTTTCCAAGGATGGTGTCTAGTCAAGGGTTTGAGTTTCTCTAGGGATGAAGATTTTGCAACCACTCTGTGCAACTTCTACAAGTTTTTGACCATATTCAAAAAAAAAAAATATTTTTTTCTTATTTTTAGGTGGAATTAACATCGTGCCAATTGTGTCTTATTCTTGGATCAATGGATACCACGAAAAAGAGCCCAGCTCCACTTTCTTTAGTGTCCCAAAATGTCTTATTACACACACACCCCCATGAGGTTTCTGCTCCAGACAAATCATCCCCAGCTCTCCCAACCTCTCATATGACAGATGCTTCAGGTTATTAATTATCTTTTCAGTCCTTTGCTGAATTCAATCCAGTATTTTCGTGTCCTTCTTCTACTGGAAGCTCAGGACTAGACACAGCACTCCAGATGTGTGTCACCAATACTCAGTAGAGGCAAAGGGCTATCTGCCTCAACCTGCTGGCTGTGCTTTGCCCACTGCAGCTCAGGAGGCTTTGCTTTGCTGCAAGGGTGCATCACTGGCTCATGTTAAACTTGTTGTCTATTGAGGGAATAAACATAACGAAAGTATTTGTATATTTTTATATCCAGTTGAAAAGAATCTGCAGCCATCATGAATTGTAGGACTTTGGCTGAGTTTAAAGGCAGCATCAGCACAGAGGTCCTCCTGTCAATAGTTTAAGCTCTAGCTCTTTTAACTATATCATCAGCTTTTTGAACTTTGCTTTAGCTTGGGGAGAACTCAACCATTTCACAAAGCTGAGTTTTCGATCAAACCACTTATTTCAAAACTCAGCTCTAACCTGGAGAAAAAGAATAAAGTTTAATTACATACTTCAGTGCACTTCAGAATAGAAATAGGCCTTTGTTAATCACCACTGCAAGCTCTCAAACACCACTGAGACTCATGATCATCATTTTAAGATGAACTAAATCCACAATAAAAGGGAAGTGTCTATACAGAGAAACCAGAAACCTGAATCCTGCTCTAGATAAAATGTTGGTAGTAAAAAAGCAAAATACTGAGCATCAAAAATTTGGGAATTCATTCACTGTTTGAATGAAAAACACTTTAGTATCCTTGCTGTGAAATATATACCTCACACATTTGCTTTCCTTTTCAGAAGAATTACCAAGTCCAAAATAATATCTCCTTAAATGACTTTTTAAGTTTAGGTAGTAGCATCATATCTTTATTTCTTAAAAATCCCAGTAACGGTTCTTGGCTTTATTTGTACAGAGTTAAAATAAACCTCAGAGTACATTTAGAAGATATTTTTTAAAAAGAAGTTGACAAGCAGTGAGCTTTTTGGAGCATGATGTTAGTTTGTTATTTACAGCAACATGCCTGGAAATTAACAGACTGGGCTTAGAATTTCTAAACAAAATTGAGCTTTCTGACATCTGAGATCCCAACAAAGACTAGCTGTGAGAAATAGTTTGAAGCAAAGTTTACACATACTAGGAAAAGAGTCAACTAAAACAGAGGAGATGTGCAAGGAGGAACAGCAGGCAAGGTTAACAGCATTTAAATGTCTGTTAATAGTTTGTCAGAATCATTGTGTGCATCATTCATTATGAGTCAAAAATAAGCAGTATAAGAGGACTGTTAAGTATTGAATGAAACTGCAAAGTGTCCTGCATGCAGAGCAGGAGAAAGCCTAAAATCTGACAGAGAGAACTGACAGATATAAGAAAATCCTTTATATATGTCATAAATCAGACCATGACAATATACATATTAGAATGCAGGAATATGGAGATAAGCTTCAGGAAACAGTGGTATTTGCTGTTGTTCCCGAAAAGAAAAATAAGATTTAAATTGCATTACTAAGTGATAAAGCATCTCTTATTTTCACAGTTCAGTATACTGTCAAGTTTTCAACTTGCATGATGTGACGGTTTGGACTTGGTTCCCTGCCAAATGTCCGAAAGCTAGGGCAGCAGCCCCCTTCCCCCCTTCTTTCTTCTCTTAGGTTAAAGGAGAAAGAAACTATAAAAATTAAAGAACCCACAATCAAGCTGCTTATATAAAAATATATCTATATTTACGCAAATTACAGTTATATACAGTTAAGATGCTATATACACAGAAAAAGGGGGTCCACCCCCCCCGCAGGGATAGGGAAAGGGAAAAAGGGGACAAAAGGGAACAAAAGGGACACCAAACAGGTATACTAGATCGAACTATACTAATAACTAACAAAACAGATTTCACCACGTCCCTTAGAACAGCAGGATCGGCAGTCACAGCCAGCACTCTCCAAACCCCCACGTGGTAGGACAGCGGACTCTGCAGGCCTCAGCCTTAGATAAGCGAGACCAACGCAGGGACCCACTGTTCCCAGACTTCGCCGGAAGAGAAGAGAGCGGTCTCTAATCTCCGACTTATTTATACTCTGGTTTACGTAAAAATTGTGTGGAATACTGGGTACTTGGCTCCTTCCTTGGTTACAAACTGGTCACCAAGGAAGGCCTAGACTAAAACCATCACACATGAAAAAATAGCAGAAAAAAAAAAAAAAAGACATGGTTTTACTACACTTAGCTATAATTTTTCATGAGGGGAAAAAAAACCCCACACACAAACCCTCAGATTTTATGTTGTTCCTGGCAAGGGTTACTCTACAAACATTCTGCTGAGACTGGGGCTGCTATTTCTTGGCTGGCTCTAAGATGCCCCTTGCTCAGGACATGATAACACTGGAGTAGGTATGTATGTTCCAAGGAGTCAAGGGAGAGAAATAGTTTGCTAACTTAAGTAGGTACTCATAGACCCTGGGAGAGGTTTACCTCTCTCCACTGTCTACTTACAGAGTCTAGACTGCTGATTTAGGTGGTTCGGATTATCCTGCTGAGGCCCACTAACAACACTTTAAGTGTTGCTTTGGTGAAATGAAGTTCCTAATGTAGTCTGAATACTGCAGACAGGCACAGCTCACAAACTTTTCTGGTTCTGCCCCCAAAAGTCTCATAATAAACTGTGGAAGAATTTAGTATTGATAGTGAGCTGAATGTAAGAGTCCCTTGCACCTAGTCTGTAGCTGAAATTGCTGCTTGCCTACATCTGTCAGCAGAAATCTGAAGTAAAACTGGGGTCTCTGAGTGCTGTACCTGCATAGAAATAGATCAGCATACATATTTAGAATTAAACTGTGATTTTAGTACAGTTTCCTACTAGTGTTTAATATTTTGATCATAAATCTTTTAGATGACAAAGAAAATTACCCACAAATTCCTCTTGGGAACATGGTCTATTAACATTGCTTGCAGGACCTCCCACTAGAGAGACAAACCAAATGAAACCACAAAGAATATGCAATCAAGCAATCATTGAGTGGGAACTGTGAGGCAGCAGGGAAATTTAAATATATATTCCTAAGGAAGAAAGAACAGTAATCAGTATCTGCACGCACACACACACACCCTCCAAAAAAAAAAAAAAAAGGTTCAGCAAAACTGATTTTAAAACTACTAGAATAATTTTGTGAATGTAGTGCAATTAGGGTGGAACTCAACCTACTCAATTTATGCATTGTCTCACAAACTATTTTAGAAAAAGAGCACAATCTATGTCTAATTTCACGTTCCAATAAGTAGATAAACTTCTCCCAACTTCAAGAGTAGGCACACATGAAACCTGCAAAAGTTAAAATGGTTTGCTCATTTTGTATGTCGACAGTGAACTGACAGGGATGTTTTATGATCTTAAAAAGATCTGAAGGAAGAGGAGAAAGAGAAAGACGAAGTAGGATTCAGCTCACATTCAAACATCTACTTATAAACAGTCACAATTGAAAGGTGCAAATGAGTTAAGTGTCGAAGCTCCTTATAGGCAGACACAATGCAGTCAGAACAGCCAAGGAATCATGGAGAACAATTCAACTCTTCCTAAGGAAAGCAGAAAACCATGTTCAGCTCTAGGTTACACTGACTGTTAAGGGTACCACTGAGGATAATAGGAGCTTAAGCTTTTAATCTATAGGCAAATGGAGTCTTACATTTAGATATCATTAACTGCAATCTGATTTCCCCTCAAAGTGTCTCCCAAGAGGAATACTTACATTCCAGATTCTGTTAATCTTAAAAGGAATTGAACCTATATCTACCATATAGGTAGATGCAGTAGATCAGCAGGCTCTATAACTGCTTCAAGTGAAATATTCTTTTTGAAGACACTGAAGACCTTTCAATCTAACTATCATGTGTTAAAGCACCCAGGAAAGGGCAGAAAGGTTTTGAAAGTCAAGTTTTAGACACTAATATGCATTTTATATATGACAAAAAAAAAAAAGAAAAAATAAAGAAGAAAAAAAGAAAGAAAAGGATCATTTCCCTTCTGAGTGCCTCAAAAAATCAAGTACAGTCAGGTTGCCTCTTATTTCTTTCTTTCTCATTCCACTTCTTTTCATCACTGTTCACGTCTCCCATATTAAGGTCTGATGGTAAGGTCTGACTTAGGATGTGTTATAGGCTTGGTTAAAGCAATGATTTTGAGGTTCAGATAGAAAAAGCTGTTATCCTGTACTTTGAGCAGAGGCTGCAAGGCAAAATGTTATTTCCTGGCTGAGTACCTCAAGAACTAGACCAGTGTCCAAACGGTAGAAGCAAATACTGCAAAATCAAGTGATTGCAATTTCCAGCCTGAAGTCATTTAACTTTTCAGATTTCTACAAGGACACATGTAACATGGCAGCTGACTCAGAGACGAACCAGTGGAGCACAGGTAGGCATACAGACTGCATTTCCTTCAATGATCTCATTTGCAGTTCTTCCTTAAAAGTAAAATTATTCTGTTAATCTGTTTATTCCTCATAATCTCATATTCCATATAACCTCATTTTATTAGAATCCAGATTGTAATCACGTAAATGTTCAGGACAGATATTCTGAGACCTCAAATATAAGGACACACTAATGTAGATAGAAAATTAAAATTTCTTACAGGCATGAAGATTTCTTAGCAGTGATTGAAAAGTTTCATATTCATGCAAAAAGAACAACCAAAACCTGTTTTCTGGCACTTCAGTACAGAGAATAATAGTATATACATGTGTGTGTGTGTGTGTGTGTGTGTGTGTGTAAGAAACACTTGGAGTTTCTTTATGTCAGCTTTTAAGCTGGATAGCAAAGGGTGTTTGTAGCTGGAAACCCAATCTTGTAGAAGAAACAGTTTGGGTTTTTCCCAATCTTGCTACACTAGCTCATAAGAATAGTATATATATCGTTTCTATTAAAAGGGTTTAAATTTTGCCTTTCAAGGTCATTTCCAGGAGATTTTTTGCAAATTTTGTCCACATTGTGGAAACTGCTCTTTTCTCCACAAGTAGGGAAGAAAGCATCCATACTAGACCTCTTAGTGAGCTAAACCAGAGAATGAAGCCCAGAAGAGCTCATACTGAATCTGAGTCTATATCATAACCTCAAAATTGCTCGACAAATGTAAAGTACTGAAAAACAGAGATCTGGAATAGAATAATATACCTATCCTAATATGGTTAATAATAAAAGAGAAAGCCACTTTCTAAAAGCAAAGGTTTTCATAAGTCATGTTCCAAATAGTTGTTCCTAGAAGCATCTGTGGCACCTAAAGCTAGCCACACAGTTAACGCAGCCCTCTGGTAACCATGAAGAATTTCATCATCCTTGAGGAGAAATTAATTCCTCCCCAATAACTTGACAGACAGGAAAACCGAGTATGGTCTGCAATAGAATTGTGGGTTGAATCAGCCTCATTTTACACTTCAGTAGCCTCCAATTGCTTTGTGAGAGTGCTAATCACATGGAGTAAAGAACCAGGAAAAGTAGCCTCAAAGGACTTGCAATCAATTCCCACCTAAATAAGATGTGCTTATCAACGACGTTCATGTCTATGGAAACTATCAGCTCTCCAGCCTGCATTTGCATCTGTGGCTTCAGACACTGGAGACACATTTGCTAAGCAGATCAATCAACAGTTTGAGCAAGATGTGGGGGGAACTGAGATGAGGAGAAAGCAAACTAAGCTTCTTTAGGAGTGTTTGGAGATAGCTAAGGAGTAGAACAGGACAAATGTTTTCACCTAAAATATGCAAGCACCTGAAAATGCAAACAGAGCAAAGCTGAGTGTTTTCTGAAATTATTTCAGGTTGAGTGGGTAGATAAAGTCAATCTTTTCTTTTTAAAATAAAAGCTTTTTGAATTTTAGTGTTGAAATTTCCTTTAAGTACAAAGTCATTAATTTTTTAAGATGAATTTATGTGGAAATTATTTTCCAGTAAAAATTGTGTAAAAAATTGTATAATCTAATCAATGCAATTTTTTTAGGACTGATAGAAAATTTAAAAAATAATTCTAGTTCTGCTGAAAAAGAGTTAGATTCACATAGAAAAAAATCAATTAATATCAAGAGGTTCCACTGACTGATTGGAAGAAATAACAAACAAAAAATGCTTCTTGTGATCCTGTAATATACTAAATTACGGAAAAATATTTCAAAATTTAAAGGAAAAAAATCTGAAGAAAAAATCTTGAGAAAATAATATCTTGTATCAGTATTCAGTTGCATTTCGATAAAATTTAATTTAAAAAAGAGGGGGACTAAATCACCTCAAAAAATATTCACTCCATTAAGGTTGTTATAAATAAACCAAGGATCTTTTTTGTTAATAGATAAATACCAATATATTAGTAAAATTTTCAAAGGAAAATAATTAAATAAATCAGCATTACTTTCTTAGTTTTAGGTTCATAATGCACACTTACTGCATTAAGAAAGAGATATCGCATTTGAACTTTATATTGAATTTCACTTCAATACTAGAAGCTGATATTTTGTGTTATAGGTTTTTTATCACATGGGAGTGTAAAGACATGAAAATGAAACACAGTAATATTTAAGTGACTATATTTTTCAAATTTCTCTATAGTAAGAAACATCTATACTTTCATTTTTCAATCCAAATAATAAAAATAAATTTTATGATGTCATAATTTCTTGTGGGATGTGGAAATAAAGTTCTTAAACCAACTGTAATGATAGGAATGTAGTTCTATTTTTTATTCACCCTCCATCTCCCAAAGACACTAAAAATATATCAATCTGCAACTGTTGAATGCTTCATTCATATTAATTCAATAAAAAATCTATAGTTGAGATATCTTTTAAATTCTTCCAATATTGAATAAATTTAGGAACCAAGAACACTTATATTTCTAAAGAAGTTACCCTATTGGATGGATGATACATTTCCTAACAGCTATTGAATTCTTTAAAGGGCTACTGAAGTTTTCTGCCCTTACCATTGGAAAATGTAATTTCAAGAGTTTTGATTGAGAGCATGTGTTACAAACCAAAAGTGATGTAGCGTGGACTATCTTGATTTAACTGCTTTAGAACACAGAACAATTGTTCTTCTAGATTCTCCTCTGCTTAACTCCACAGTTCATTTTTAATAAGACTGCTTTCCAGACGGAAAATCAGGTGATTTCATTTCACAAGTGTCTCCTCTTTTAATCTAGTGACATGAAAGTCTTATGTGAATTTGGTGTACAAGCTGTTTCTGAGAAAATATATTTGCATGCTGAATCTATGATGTTTTAGAAGGTTAGTATCACCAAAGCTCTGACTTCTCCATATTTTTGGTGCATTTTCATTTGATGTAAATATACATTTCCTGTGTTGTAATAAAGTGGCAAGAGTATTTGCTCTGGATTACACTGATCAACTATATTCAATCAGCTATATTTAAAAAAAGATAAAATCAATAACCTGAGATCAATAACTTATAGCCCCCACCAGAAAACAAACCAGTAAGTTATATGTTGCATAATTTTCTATTGAAATAAGATGTTCACTATTATTCTCCTACACCTCAAATGGTGTAGAAGATGCAGTAAAGGAACTAAAAGTTCCATGAAACACACATTCTTCTCAGAACATGGAACCAGATTGGAGATACTCAAGTTTTTAGATAAAACTTCCTGGTCTTAGTCATGGTCATCAGTTACTTCAAAACAAAAATTCATAACTTCTGACTGTGATACAGTATTTGACATGAAGGATAAATCCAGCCTAACTAAATGATCTCCCTAAAGAGACAAAGAGATTCTTAGTTTAAAGAGAAAGAATTACAGAACTCAAAGGAATAGCCTGAAGTTGTGCGAGGGCAGATTTAGGTTGGATATTAGAAAAAGGTTCTTCACCCAGGGGGTAGCTGAGTGCTGGAACAGGCTTCCCAGGGAAGATGGTCACAGCACCAAACCTGACAGAGTTCAAGTGTTTGGATGATACTCTCAGGCACAATGATGTGACTCTTGGGGATGGTCCTGTGCTGGGCCAGGAGTTGGACTCAGTGATTCTCGTAGGCCCCTTCCAACTCAGCATGTTCTTGTAGTTGAGCTGGTTCCCAGGCAGTTCTACACAGCTGAAGTTGCTAAAAGTCTTCTAGAGACATCTCTTCCTCTGAGCCTTCCTTGCAGTGCTTTTTCATCTCTCCACACCCTGTAGGCCTCTTCTGGTCCACCCCTGGCAACACATGAACATTTCTGAACTAGAAAACACTGTGAAATTAAAAAGGTTCTGTAACAGACTTCAGTTTTAAGACTGAAACTGTGAAAGATACATATTTGATTTGAGTCAAAGCTAATAAAATTCTGAAACTCAGTTTAAGTAAAATATTCAGAAAAGTGCAAGAATTTTGCCTCAAATTAAAACCACATTTCTTTATTTATTTGACTTCACTTGCCTGAGAAGAGCTGGTTTTCTTGCTCACTTTAATACCATAATTTTGATAGATTAAAATTGTGAAGGCGTTGGATCTCTCTCATATATTTGATCAGTGTAATTGTATCATTTCTTCCAAAATTAGTTATTTGTCTGTAATAGGATTAAAGCACCTGCTGTTACAAGATTTTCATTCCAATTACACCGACGGGAAGTTCACATTCTTCACCTACTCAACACAAATCTGTTTAAAGAGAAAAACAAAATACCTGACTGACATCTGAGATTCCACTATGTCCTGATTAATAAATAAATTGTTTTATGGTGTTGTTACAGACATACAACAAAAATCCTGGAAAAAGACATTATCACAGACACAAATTGATCACAACTCTATAGTAGTATAAAAATTTGGGGAATTATTCTACCTATTCTAGAGTCGATTAAGCTTTTGATAAAAACACACAAACATGTCTCTGTAAAAACACACCATAACTTTCTGAAGTCATGATTGCACAAGTACTTTAGATTTTAAAAACAAAAGAAAAAAAAAAGGAAGAAAATTTTATGCTTATCAGTTCACATTGAAAAGCTAAGTTGTTTGGGTCTTTTTTTTTTTTTTTTTTTAAATCCACTGGTTATAATGGTTTAGGAATGTGTTGATGTCAAAAGGTGTCCAAAACTGGCTTATGCATTGGACTTTTGAAATCCAAGCAACAGTGTTTGGTTTTAAAGTTAATAGATACACTTCTAATTTGGAATTGATAGAAAATTCCAGCAACGCGCTATTCATTCTCCAGATATACTCTAAATGTTGTCACAGATCATAGCTAAGGAAAAAAAAAGCCTTGTTTATCAAAGTAAAAGTTTTGGTATTTTTGGTACAATACAACCTTTAGGTGGTGTCAGGTGATAATGGTCATACTCAGAAGCAAGTAGATAAAAAATAGTATTTTGAAACTCATTTGACAATCACATATTCAGAGCCTTGTCTATACAGCAAGTTAATACATCCTGGAGATATTTAATGGAACTTTTGCAGAACTTTTACCATAGAAATTACTTGCTCGTGGATTCATATTAAGGAAATTAATACCGCCATCCAACCCAAAATCTGGTTTTTTTTCAGAATGCTGGTAGGCATGTCTACATGCAAGAGTTCCCCAAACATAGGTTTTTACATATAAATAAAAAAACTGTACTCCCACATTCAAAGGAGCAAGAATGAGGTTCACTGATTATTAAAAAAGGAGCAAACAATTTATTATACAGAAATTCAGGATAATTTTTATTTGATATTCACAAAATTGTACTTTTATCTCAGACACATTTGTCTGCCTTCTATGACTCAAAGTGAGATATTGAAAGAAATTCTCAATAAAGGCAGCTTGGTAGTGTATCTGTTGTATTCGCAAATTAGAATTCTAGAGGATAGAAAAGGAGAGAAGAGTATCCTAATGCCTCAGTGAGCTTGAAAACACAGGTCAGGGAACTGAATCTTCAACAAGTGTATGAAATATGTGACAGGTCTGCAACAATGATGTATTGGGTAGGGTGTGTTCACCTCAATATTCCAGGATAAATTATTATCTGAATAATTAGATATTAATGGCAAAAATAACTTATGATCTGTAACATCGCTACAGCTGAAAACATAAGGAGTGAGAGTAAATATGGATGTTAATTTATTATCATTTCAAAGCGGTACATACATTGGCCCTTTTAAAGTAGAAAATCAGAGATACAATGGTGCTGTGATCAATATTAACAAAAAATTGTTTTTTAACAGAAATTAAAAAAAAAGCATTTGGCAATATTTTAACAAAGAATTCTGCTGACATGTCAATATCTATCAAAATTTTCAACTAAATGTTGTAAAACTGATTTCTGACAAGAACGCTCAGCATGAATATTACTGTACTGTTGAATAAAGTGTTTCTTGTGATCTTGTCTTGACTTTCATCTACTAATTGTGGACTTATTCCTCAGAATAATATAAATAATGGCTTTGTTAAAGCATTGTTCTTAATCAATTGAACATAAAGATACATGCAATTATTCTCCTTCCAAACTATTTCAGCTCCACAGGGAAGGACACAATGTCGTTGTCAGCAGTTGTAATTAATAAATGTTCTGCTTCCCAAGGTGTATCTTAGTAGTTTATATACACTATATACACTAAACTTATGAGTATCAGCAACCAAAAGAGTTCATTTGCAGTCGTACATCTTATGTGCTCAGAAAAACAAAATAGGAACATCAAGGGCAGCTTGAGCCAGTATTAGATGATGAGGCAATTGTTTCCATCTCTACTGTTTTGCTGACATTCATTAATAGAGATGGTTGTTTCTCCTCTACTCTCCTAAATAAGCTTTGTTGAAAATAGTTACATTGACAGAAGGGTATTACAGAAGGAACCCTACACCCTCCTCTGATATTTGACATAGTATCTTCTCTTAGTAAATATTAACCATATGTTCCCAAATAAAATCTAATGTCAGGATTACAATTAAGGAGGGTTGTTTGTTTTTTTTTTCCAACTCCCTTTCCTCCCTTTTAAATTTTTTTTTTTTTAAATAGATAAAGCCTCTTAATAGGTTGTAGCTTGAGGTATGGTGTACAGTAAAATATGGTTGCTTTGCTCGACAGTCATATTTCTCTTCAGAACACCTTTTTCCTTTGAAGTACATTTCAGTTGTCTATAATAAATTTGGGAATGGTCTGGAAATAACCCAGCAACAATCATATCTATGATAATCCATTATAATAGTGTTTGTAATAATTTCTTCTGGAATCAGAGGAGGAACAAGCACCAGATAAGGGTCCTAGTCACTGAAACCTACCAAGTTATTCAACCATTCAACTAAACAGCAAATGACTTTTAGTGTTTAGGTGGGAACTGTGATAGATCTGCCTTCTCTGCATCATTTGATACATTTGGACAGAGACTTGATAGTTAATTTAGGCTGTCTAAACTAATAATCTACACTCCCTCAACAATGTACCTGAAAAAATTGTGCATTGCTGATGGATGGTTTACCCTGTTCTAAAACAGTATCTGAGAGAGGAGATGAGGGATACTATGCCCCTATTGCTCTCTATTCCTGTGTTGCACAGGGAGCTTTGGTGGTTACCGCAGACTAGTTGCCCTGTTTTGGAGGACTGAAGTTATGTAACATGAACCCCATTCCTGCTCACCTTCTGTCAAAATGATTGTTCACATCCCCAGAGACAGCCAGGGAGGAACATGACAAACTAAAAGTTTCTTTCTGGAGCAAAGGTACATTAGCAAACATTTTTAATAGAAACACTTCTAAAAACCTTTTATAAAGTTCTTTCTCCAACAATTTGAGGAAGCGGAGAGAATGCAATCATTTTGATATTAAGACAAAAGACAATTTCTAGCTGAAGAGTTTTTGTGTCCGTATATTTTACCATGTACCTAAAATGACTACTTCACAAAACTCCTTCCCTCCTATAATTTGTAACTTGCAGAATAGCTTTCTCAGGCTCAGCAGAAAAAAAAAAACCCAGTTCAAATAGTTGCTTACTGTGAGTTACCCACTCTTTAGGAAAGGTCCTTGTAAAGGCCTATTGGGCCACTGTTTGGCTGACTGTGATAATACAAGCAACTCACATCCTAAAAATCCTAATGATTACGTGGTGGGTTGGACGACCAAAGGTATTCTGTTACTCCCCTTCTCAGCTGGACAGAGGGAGAAAATATTGAGAAAGGCTTATATGTCGAGGTAAGGACAGGGAGAGATCATGCACCAAGCACCATCACACGCAAAAGCAGACTCAACTTGGGGAAAACTAATTTAACTTATTGCTAATTAAATCAGAGTAGGGTAATGAGAAATAAAAACTAAGTCTTAAACCACCTTCTTCCACTCCTCCCTTCTTCCTGGGTTCATATTCTTCCCCCCCACCAGCAGGACAGGGAACAGGGGCTGTGGTCAGTTCATCAAATACTGCCTCCGATGGTCCTTCCTTCTCACACTGTTCCTCTGCTCCACTGTGGGATCACTACCACTGGATAAAGCCCTTCATGAACCTCTCTAGCTTGAGTCCTTCCCATGGGCTCCAGTTCTTCATGAACTGCTGCAGCATGGGTCCGTTCCATGGATGTAGTCCTTCAGAAACAGAGTGCTCCAGTGTGGGTCCCCCACAGGGTCACAAGCCCTGCCAGCAAAACTGCTCCAGTGTGGGCTCCTCTCTTCATGGGTCCCCAAGTTCTTCCAGGAGCTTGCTCCAGCATGGGTTTCCCACAGAGTCACAGCCTCCTTTGAACAGGTGGATACCTGCTCCAGTGTAGGGTCCCCACAGTCTACAGGTGGAGCTCTTCTCCACTGTGTACCGTGGGCTGCAGGGGAACAGCCTGTCTCACCTGTCTCACCATCTTCTTTACCATAGAATGCAGGGGAATTTCAGCTCCAGTACCTGGAGCACCTCCTTCTCCTCCTTCTTCACTGTCCTGGCTGTCTGCAGGGCTGTTTCTCTGACACATTGTGACTTCTCTCTTCCAGCTGCTGCTACCAAGCAGTTTTTTGCCCTTCTTAAATAAATTATCCCAGAGGTGCTAACACTATCACTGACTGTCTCTTGGGGAAGCATCTGGCAGTTTCTCAGAGAAGTGACCCCTGTATCTCCTTTGCTACCAAAACCTTGCCACATAAACCCAACACAAACTCTTAGAAAAATACTGATCTATTCAGCACACATTACTGTTTATTATCTTAATTTGTCCTATATAATATATAAATATTCTAATAGCGTTGATAATTTGCTAGACAGAGCTGCAGTATAGAAAGACATTATGCTAAAGCCCTTATGGTACAGGAGTGAGATTCTGTAAGGCTATGAGAGAGCTTAAGCACCTGAGAGATCAAAGGTATCTTTATGTCTTTTAAAGTTTAACCAATTTTGGAGCTGAAAGGAGGCCTTGGTATAATTCAGTGTCTCTTAGTGATCTTCACAGGTCATGATAATCTCAGACTGATGTAATATTGGGCTTCCTTAAAATTCTTTAAGATATATGCCCACACCAAACAACATTTTTGTCTGGCCCCAGGTAGCTGTATTATGCATAAGGTACCCCTTACATTGGCATTCAAAAGGATTGCTTCCCATTAGTTGTCTTCCACAATTCTTCATGCACCCTGATATGGCTGTACAGATATTCACAGTCAAACAAAGGTGGGGTGAGTAACTGCAGTCAGACCACAGGGAAGGACTACAGATTTTATCCATCCATCCATCCATCCATCCATCCATCCATCCATCCATCCATCCATCCATCCATCCATCTATAGAACCATAGATTAGTTTCAGTTGGAAGGGGCCTTGTCCATCTAGTCTGACATCCACTGCAATAAGCAGGAACATCTTCAACTGTAACATCTACCTATCTATTTACATACTCATTGAAGATGAATTTAGTATTTGAGGATGAATTAATCTAAATCTTTCAGCAGTAAAATAATAAAATATTTGGAATAAGTTCCAGATGCCCATTCCTTATGTACTTTGTGGTGGTATTTTAATTATGGTAAAAATCATCTAAGGTGGAATTTCAGACTAATCTCAGCTGCTGCTTTGGTTTAAATGACAAAATATAGCTTTAAAAACTAATGAATCTTCTCTTTGCTGGTGATTCCTCTATCAGATTGGCTAATAATGCAATACTGTTCTGAACTTGAGAAGAAAGCTTCATAGCAGACGGTAGATTGAGGGGGTTTTTTATGTGCTATGAATGCCTAGCATTATGTCATGACACAGGCAGGATTAGTTCCCAGTGTGCTAATCAGAAACATGGCAAGCTTAACCTTTTTCTTATTTTAAAGAAGACCAAGATTACACTTTCTTTCCTGTGGTTTCACAAGATTATAACTCAAACTGCTGCTTGACTTGCAGTTTTATGTAACATGCCTCCCAAAAGTGTTGCTTGTTTTTCATGTTCAGTCACCCTCTTGTAGAAAAGTCTGACCCTAACTTTTGAAATTGCTTTTATGCTACAGTTTCTAAGCTACATGTTATTGGTTGTGCTGTTCAGAGAGATGTTTGTATGTAATCTATGTGCTGTTGAGTAGACTACTGATATTGTGGTTATTTTCTGTGTTCCAGGCAGTTGCCACTTGGGAATTCTTGTAAATGAGAGGCTTATTCTCTTGATATTTATTCACATAAATAACTGAGATATATCAATCTGCTCTAAAACAATTTAGGTGGTCAATAAGCAGGTTTTTCTGTTCAATTTGCAAGTACTGCAGGCAATTTGCTGCTCATCATCTGCCCTGATGGAAGAAATCAGACTTTAATCACATTTAGCAGTAACAGGCTTTAAAAGGTTCTCTTTTGTTGAGAATTTTCTTTTATGTAATTTCACACAATGCCATGTCATTTAGTACGCTTTAATCATTATAATGGAGACTAAAGGATGGATATATGAGGGTTTAATAATTAATACATTTAAGACTTTAAAAATGTGTCCAATTTCTATATTCTGACTTGAGAGTAGGCCGAGAATTTTCTTAAAAACTATTCCTAACATTTATTCATACCTCTTCATTTTATTCAGAGTCTGCCAAAATATTTTATTTGGAGCCTTACATTTAATTTAAAATAGTGAATGATGTCTGATATCCTCTGGGATTTTCAGAAAAGACATAAGGGACAGTGATTCAGATGTCTCTATATAAGTGTCTGGATTTATTTTAGCTGCCCTAAAAGAGCATGTCTGGCTTCCAGCTGCTTCTCCATCACAAATCCGTATTGTGGCCAATCAGAAAGATGCCATGAGAACTCCTTAATTGCATCTGAGCAGTTTGCCTGTCTTCATTCAGATCCTCCTCATAGCATGTCTCTGCTCATTTTCTGGTTTTCATTTTTTGCATTACCTTGGCTTTTAGTCTTTTTGCATTTTACAGTCCAGCTTACATCACTATACACCACCAAACTAAGTCATGGGGTGTGTTCAGTATCTAGACATGAGATTGCTGAGCACATCCCACTCTAAACTCTGAAACAACTTACTGGCAGAATAAAACTAATATGTTTCATAAAGAGTGCATTTCTCATATCTGTGGGAGCATTTACTTCACCACAACATGAAATAGACTGACTCTTGTCCACAAGAATCCTCACTAAAAATCTGTCAACTAATTCTGTGATTGCTTCCAACTCCAAAAAGCTAGTATTCTTTATGAGTTTTACAGCCATTGAAAGTAAAACTTGAGTTCATTTATTTGATCTCTTCTTCTGTGAGCTCTTGGCATCTCATCAGGGTCTTTAACTGACCTCAGTGGGCACTGAACAGTCATATCTGGGTCTCTCTGTCTAGGGTCTGAGGAAAGTCAGTAAAGGTTTATAACCCCTCATGTAATTTAAAGGATTATTTTTTTTAACAGGGCAAATATTTTTTACAATTCTTAAGTATTTTCTTTATTCTTGTTCTCTGAATAGTTGTGGGGTTTTTTAATTTCTTCATTTTGTTAGATTTAAGCACAAATGCTATAATGTTACTGCTGACAAAAGAGAAATTGTTTTCTATCCAGTTATCCTTGCACATATTCTCAAAGTTTTTCTTACTGTCCTGTTTTTCTGTGTTTCAATTTATAAAGGCTTTAGAGATAACAACAAAAGCTTTTAGAATCGCATTTAGTCCATTCCAGTGTATTTGTGTATGGTTAGCACTTCTGTATTTTTTCATCTTCTGAATGGTAAATATTTAATATTTTACTTAGTTGTGTACTCTGATATTGAAATTTCTTTCCACATATCAAACAGCTTTGTCTATACACCACAATTGCTAAAGGTCAACATATGTTCCTCTTGAATACATAGCTCTTCCTAAATGTTTACCTTACTCTATGCAGTGAAAAATCTTTGAAATTATTTACACTAAAGAGATCTTGAAAAAATATGAATGTTTGAGATGGTTTCATTTAACATTAAAGAACTTGTTTAATGAATGAGGTTGTAGAAATGTGAAACTGCTGGCCTTGTAATGCCTTTTACTTACAGAGCTTAGAACCTGTAAAAAAAATTTAAAATATAATTTTTTTTTCTTAATGCAAACCCACAACTTCATTAATGTCCAAGCTTCCACTGTGTTTCTTTATCCCTGTTATTGATCTATGAAAATTTTTCAGGGCTTTCAGTGATTATGTATCAGGTACCAAGCACTCAGTTTTCATGTGTAGCTTTCTAAGTATTCATTAAGGTATTTATGTCTAACCAAATGATAGCATGTTACAATCTAAGGTGAGTTCATTTAATTTCTTTTTGAGTAGAATTACTCTTTAAAACTACATAATAAGATACAACTGATGTCAAAGATTTCCTTCTGTTGCTCTGTCATTACTACTAGGCATGGAATTGCATTAATTGAAACAAATTACAAGTTCTGCCAGTTGTGCAGCATGTCTTTTGCATCAAGTAGACAATTCAAATATCTGTGATGAAAACAGCTTTAGGTAAATACAAGCAAATTTGTTTTAGACATACTATATTTCTATCAATCAACTGTATTCACAGGTCTGCTGTGATATACGAGTGAAGAAACACACTCCTTCAGGGAGTCTTTGCTTGAATTATTTCTTGTTTTCTTGTTTCTCCAGCTCTATAATAAAAGTCATACGGAATGACAGTGTTGTCTACAGGTGCCCCTCAGGTGTGGAAAAACATAACAACTCTGGTAACAGATACAGGATTGTGAACCAAAGCAAAAGACTCAAAGAAAATGAAGAGATTTCTATGAAGGACAGTACTGAGAAATCACTGGGTTTCCACAACACTGGTCTGAAACATGTAAGATTTAAAATTGTATTAACTCTACTATATATATAAAGTAGCTTACAAGGCTTGCAGAGTTTTGTATCAAACCCAAGTTTTCTGTCTTTGCTGTATGGGTTCCTTCAGAGACCAAAATCAAATGACTACATAGAAAGTGGGACTGCTGCAAAACACACTCAGCTTCTTAAATAGTTATACAGTGGAAGGACAGAAAGTCCAGCACACTTCCATAGTCCAGCTGTGTCTCAGCATGCAGGATGAAGTTAGAGCTGCTTTCCCTCTGTCTGAAGTTCACCAACACTGACCTGGTACCCAGAGAGGACGCTGACCTTTGTCAAACACATGCTGGGAAGACAGAAGAATTTGGTTCTAATTCCATGACTTTCAAGCAGTACATTAAAGATTTTTCTAGTTCTGTCACCTTAAAGAGATTTGACGGAAGGCCTTGGTATTAGTGAAAGGCCTTTTATGTATTTTACATATTTAACCTTACTACTTACAGTTACACAATCTACACAAAACAGCAAATCATATAAAGCCTGATTCCTTGCTAGATATGTGAAGATTCCTACCTTCAAACATATCCGTCATCTGTCTCAATCCCTTTTCCTTTTTTTTTTGTTTTTGTTTTTGTTTTTGTTTTTTTTGTTTTGTTTTGTTTTGTTTTGTTTTGTTTAGTTCTCTGACATTAAGATTTTATATTTGTTCTCTTCAGGAAGAAAATTCAGAACTAAGATC
Source organism: Empidonax traillii (assembly GCF_003031625.1). Classification (NCBI taxonomy): domain Eukaryota; kingdom Metazoa; phylum Chordata; class Aves; order Passeriformes; family Tyrannidae; genus Empidonax; species Empidonax traillii. The sequence continues at coordinate 181,289 of NW_020956092.1, forward strand.
AAAAAACTAATTTTTTTTTTTCCATAGCATTCCAGAGTTAGGTAATACATGAAGAGAAAATACATCCTGAAATGCTGTGAAAATAAACTCTGGTTAAGCCTAAGTACTAACTTAAGATAGTATTTTAAGCATGATTATTTATAAGATAGAATTCTTTTGGAAGGCATGCCACCAGACAAGGGCTGTCTTAAGAGCAAACAGAGCTCTTTAAACCACAGAAAAATGTGTCATGCTTGGAGTGAACAACAAAATTTACTGACATTATTGATGTGATTCCCCAGATTGGTGAAAGGACTTGGTCTGGAAATGACTGTTTATTATGAGACCATCAACACAAATTTCTTGTGAATAGTAACATCCACGAAAGCTCACCTGTCCAAAACTAAACCAGAATAGTAACGCTTAAGAACTTCTCATGTCCTGCCTCAACTATGGGCTTTCAACTTTATTAACCTACAGAGAATATCCATCGGTCCTTGTCCTCGCCATAATTCTAATGTTTTTCTAGCCCCACAGTATGGAAATAGGGGAATTTTGGGAAGATGTGTGAGACTAACAGATTGGAATCCAACAATTCAATTCTTAAGAAGATTAGAATTAAATAATAAAATTACCTATTTTCTCCTTTGTCATTCTTTATTTTACTGCTTTATGTGTATGCTTAGGCAAATTTGTTGTCACATACGTTATTTCTGTAATAACGATTTAGAGATTCAATTGGAATAAGAATTGACCTCAGATGTTTTCTTGTTTGGACTGTAAACAAAAATGTACAAGTACAAATATTCACTAGATTATGTGAATGAAAGTATGCCAAGCATTAAGAGGGAAATTTTTGTTATTTGGATGAGATTTTGGTAAAGGAACCTAACAGAGAAATATGAAAGTCTCTAAGCACAAGTTCCCACGGATCTGAATCTATTCTGTTCGTGCTCTGAGCAAGCAAAATGCCAAACTCATCCTGGCCAGGAGCCACAGAGCTGCTCAGTGTTGTGTTTGGCTCCTGAGAGGTCAGGTTTATTAGTCCAGGCTCAGTGATGCTCCACCACAGCCACATGGTTTTTGGATGGGAACTGGAGTGAGGCCAGACAGCTTGCAGGGTGGGCACAATGAATTTGGGTTATCTGCATCTGTCTACATGGATGTGCCAGGTGCTTTGAAAAGGGTGGGTTGAAAAATTTGAAAAATGGTGGAACAGGAACAGCATCAGGAAAACATGGGTTGTTTGGTTTGTGTTCAGATTTCATTTTGCTGTTGGTTTTTTTTGGTTTCTTTTCTCCAAGTCTAGTTTTTAGTTGAGGCACCACACAGAATTAAAAGGGATACCTCCCTTAAAAACAAAAAACCCATGGAATATGTGACTGTAAACTCTCTCTTCTTCACAGCCTGCTGTCCAATACTTGAGGTATATTTCAAAATTCTACCAATAAGAGAAAAATGACCTTTTTTTTAATGTCACAGATTCTGAATGGTGCTGAATAGGTTCAGCGGGAGAAGCAAAATACTCTTTTGGGAAAGAAAGAAGAAATACAACAGCTCTAGTGCAAGGATTAGACCTGGTAGCAGAGGAAACTTCCCTGTCTGACCACCTAGGACCCACTCTTGCAGTCACACCCACACCATCCAAGCTGGGGCCAAGGCCCCTTCTACCCCTACACACCACACACTCAAAGACCAGGTTTCCTTACTGGTTTAACCCCAGGTTTCCCATATCAGAGCCTCAACTGTCTTAATCCTTAATATAATTGAATTCTGGTGCAATAACACAATAACAGCTCAAGCTGGGTGCCTCCAAGGAGGGACCTCAAACAAAAAAATCCTGTGGTTTCATACCTTCACAGTCTAAGCGTGTGAAAGTCTAGTGTCATCGGCTCCTGCTGTGGCTCTGAGTGTCCAGTCACCTGGCTGGGCCACAGGCTTTTCAGCCCCTTGTTATGCAAAGGGCCAGCAGTTCATGGCCTCTTACCTGAGTCTCTCACCACCCAGAGTTCCATCTGCAGCTTGCAAACAGAGCTACCTGCACTATATATATTTTTCAATAGAGAGAAGAAGTGGAAAGATGTCATACTCACAGAGAAGTAAGCAGGTATGTTGTTCCTTTGTATCTAAAGTTAGATGTTCTGTTAACTGGAGGAGAGTTAGTTGGTTAGGTCAGTGCAGGGTACCAACTGATTGGCCATTTAGGTTGGTGGGGTCCACCAGAATGTCAAGAAAACCAAGGGGCTGCAGACTCTCTCCTGCCACATGACACAGCAGGTTAGCTACTGAAGGCCTGGCTATGACCTGGAACCATACCTCTGCCTTTCCCCACTCTATCTCACACAATACATGTGCATCTGAAAACAGAACTTCCTCATCACACACCCAGTGATGCATCACTAATTGGAATCTCATTTCACACATGTGAAGATAGGAAAAAACTTCATCTTTTGCTTCTAGAGATCAATTATGGCAAACAGCAAGAGGTAGTCAGCTCTGCTTTTTGAGTGATGCCATTCCATTTACATTTGTTAGAAGAAAAATTACTGTAATCATAGATAACCCATACTGCTTTCAGAGACTGGCATGTCTCTATTAACAGTGGCAAAGGAGAGAACACATGCTTTGATAATAGCTGCCTAACCCCATGTCATCATGTAGAGAGGAACATGAAAACCCAGTGTGGTATCATGATTGCCTTCAATAGCAGTGCCTAGCAGGAATAAAAACATTGTCCAGATTTTCTTTTCCAGGAGACCTCTCCCTTAAATACTAAAGAAAAAAAGAAACAATACAACAACAACAACAAAAGAAAAAACAAGAGTGATGAAATGTATCCATTTTGTCTTTTTTTAATTCAGGCAAATAAAGTAATTAATAATGAACATTTACAAGAGGGTATATGGAAAATGACACACAAAAGGAGTGCTTAAAGATTGTATTTGAATTTCATGAATTCCATTAAAATGTTGTAAAATTAAAACACTGGCCCACCTGAAATCAGAATAGAGAAAAGGAAAGATATTATTGATTCTTGACAGTGGTCATTAAGCCTCAACACGGGTTAAATGTTTGCTTTTGAAGTTAGATTTACAGTCAGTAAATAACTTTAGCTAACCAAAAATCAGTGTTGTCATACTTCCTTTCAATGATATCCTGTTCTGAAATTAAAAGCCCAAATAAGACAAGTACCAAAAGTATAACGTAACTAATATACATAATTTTTTGCCTTAAATGACTTTGAGCAGTCAATTGTTCCTTGACAAACTCATAAAAGCACCATGATGATAGCATAAGCCAACAACCAGGGATGCAGGAAAAGATATATGAATTTGGGTTCCACATCTGTAATATTCTCCTGGAGAGAGCTTTCTTTTATGAACTGAGAAATCTTTTCTACCACTTAATAAAGGTAAAAGAAGTACACTCAGCTCAGCCTGAACAGAGCTGAATTCTCAAGTACATTCAAATGCCGTCACTGTACATTAATTTTGAGAAGGGAAATTTCTGTTGAAGCTGTGCTCCTCAGCCAATAGAAGTAAAGATTTATTGGTTTATACTAATGGCTAAAGATTGGGTGTGCTAATCTGAGATGAGGGAGGTTTGTGGTTGTTCTACTACCACTTCCCTCCTTTATGCAAACATGGTAAATGTCATGTCAGTAACAGAGAATATAAAGAGTGCTTAATGTTCAGGACCCTCAGTGCTGAAAGTCACAAAGCCTGACACCTGGTCTCCTCCTATAATAGCACTTTTAGAAGTGTTAGCCTAAAACATTTTTCCTTCATACAGAAAGCTGTTTCTTCTTTGAGTACTCACATCCTTTTTTATCTTATTAAAAATTCTAAATGTCTAATGTCATTATTTCAAAGCAATAGCCAGATATTTTAACTTATAAAAGTATTTTCATACTGTATTGTTTCTTTATTGAATCGAATGTGGTATATATATATTACGCACAGTGAATGTGTGGGTAATAAATATATATACCACATCATGAACTTTTGAATGCATAAAATAACAAAAAGCATAAGCCATCACAGCTCAAAAAGCCTATATGGCTTCTGTCAGTGTTCCTGGTTTAGGGAAATTTGGAGAGTTTTTTTCCAATTGTGTTAAAATATAATGGGAGTTATAAGCATGAGTGGTAGTGAAATACTCCATTTCAGCTAGTTTGCATTTACATACATGGAATGGATTTTCCTTAAATCAGTTTTGTAAACTGGTGTGATTAAAATAGATTTCTAATATCAAACTACTGCAGTACACAAAAACAGACAAAAAAAAGTGAAAGTTAATTCTTTCACATTGCAAAGCATTGGACTGAAACATCCTTAATACTTTAGTTAGTGACAGTATTTTACATCATGAAGCTTTCTCCTTTAAAACACCTATGGATTTCAATTTCCTGGAAAACTAAATCATTTTAGGTATGTTTTTAACTGCAAAGCAAAAACATCATACTTTTCTTTCCTTTTCTTTTTTTTTTTTTTTTTTTTTTTTTTGTAACAGCTCAGTTCATCCATTTATCTGTGAATAGCCAGGTGGGACAGATATGTCAGTCTCAGGCCATTTCTAATAGAAAATGGTTGAATATTCACTTGGTTAGATGATGTAGGTATATTATTTTGATAGAAGAACAGTTATTTAATGTCATGGGTGATGAATGGCACAAGAAGAGTTAGAAGGGAAATAATGGTGATAATTTGTCAAAGACGCTAAGAGATAGAATGGTAGGGCAGGTGAGGTAGAATGATACACTATGTAGTTAGAATAATATGATATAGTGCTGGAGGGCTGGAGAGTAACTTAGGAGGAAAGGAAAAAAAAAAGGAAAAAGAAATGGGAAAACACTATTTTGTACTAGAGGACTGAGAAATATTTATGAAAACATGAGTGCTTGGAATACTTCTGTTACAGCAAAAATAGAGCCTAATAATAAATATAATAGGAATTATGCAAATAGAGAGGAAAACTAAGATACACCCTTTAGAAAGATGGGTGTGAGAAAAGCAGAGTAAGGAATATTCTTAATGTCAAGGGAGGGAAAAAATACAACAAGAAGTGATTTTATGTCTCATTCTCCTGGACTAAATCTTTCTGAGTTACTCAATTTACATGTTTCACCACATTCTGTGAGTAGACAAAATAAAAATAGATAGGAACAGAAAGGTGTGTTTCTGGAAGGTTTCAAGCTATTGATGCATATTTCTAGCTTTTAAAGGACTTTTTAAAAGATATTTATGACTAATCAAGACATTGGAGGTTTTTAAAATATAAGAGGTATTTTGAAATTGGATTTTTTTTTTTTTTTAAAAAAAGGAGTAAATACAGCTAAAACTCATGCAATGTGAGTTCTTCAATGGAACATGTCAAAACTGAATGAGAGACAGAGGGATGAGTCACATATAAAACAGAGTGGTTATATGGTAACAGGAGAGAAAAAGACAAGTAGGAATTTTGAGCAGCCAGTAAGGTTGCTAAAAGTCTCATCGTTCTTACAGGAAACGTCCTTGCGAAACTGAAAATCTGCAAGATATAAAAGGAATGATGAAGACTTCTGTTACTGATTGCTATGAATAACCACTTATGTGCATATAAGAGGAAGTGTTTTTGAAAGACCAAGCTGTCCTTTAAAAGGACAGTTCAGTTTGTTCAGTTCATTCATTTCATTCAACTTTTCTTAACAGAAAATAGTTTCAAGAATAAATACGGTGAACAATATCTCAGTTTCCCCAAGGCAGTGCAGCTTTCTCCTCTAGATCAGCCATGTGGACTGTTATAAGAGGATACAGTAATGTTTCTGCAGCCTCAGAATTTTCTCATCTTTTAGGTGATTATATCTTTTATTGCTAAGGAAGCTCTCCCTATACTTTCTCAGATACATAGGCTGCTCACAGAGTTGCTCAAGCACAATACCCAGTGGCTGGTTTTTCTCTGTCCTCATAGTTCATGCACTGGGTTAAAGCAAGGATTATTCCACTGTGGTAAATACAGTTTCACCACTGCAAAACTGATAAGACAGAAGAGTCAGGCTTTTCTTTCCTTGCTTCAGCAACCATTTTCCACTGTATTTTATTTTCTTTTTTTGACTGAGTTTATGATGATAATTACAATTTCTTTTGCAGTTAGGGGCAGGGGAAGACTGAATTGAAGGTGTTAATAACAACATAAATTATGCTAAGATTCTTCTCTCTGGTGTAGATTGATGAACCTGGGGGTGTACATGTAATATAGATTCCTAAATCCACTCCTACATACCTATCTTTCTAGCTTGTACTATTTAAGTGTTGTTCCTTAGATGCAAAAGTGTCAACAGGTGTAATCAGGTGTAAGGAGTCATGTTGAGAGACAGCCTTGCCATGACAGAGTAGGGGCTTCCTACTGAAGAACCAGCACATGCAAAGCTCTGCAAACAACAGAATTTACTTGGCACCTATGCCCTAGCAAAGCTGACATACCACCTTGTGTGTGGGCACAGTGCCATCCTGACAGATGGGGATGACTGCAAGCAGCCAAGAGACCATGTCTGAGCATCAAATATGATTGTGGAGGGCAGGATTCCCAGCTAGAAATGTCAAAACAGCTGTTTGTCCTGAGTTTTGTGCGCCTACAGGTTAGCTGGTGTATGGCTTTGCTAATTCATCACTGAGCTTGATTAATTTGTAAGAGTTTCTGCTATAGCTGCCAGTTGTCATGATTTCAGACTAGTGTTGTGTGCAAAGAAGCAAAATTAGTTCTTTCTTTTAGACTACTCATGATAAGACTGAAATAGTGTCACAATAGGATGGAAGAGTTTTTTCCTGGGGAAGAACCTCATTCTGTGCCTTTTGCAGTTTCCTATGTTATTTTACTTAATGTAATCTCATAATATTTGGTATTCATTCATCTCAAATCCAGCATGTTTAAGCTTTCATACTCAAACTCATTAAGAACTGTAAGAGTTATTTAAAACTATTTCTTCACAAAATAACATATCAAAAAGTAATCAGAGCTGGAAAATGTGAAAAAACTGCAGATCTGTAAAATTATACTGTCTCAACTTTTCTCTAACTGTAACAATACCTACATCTTTCATTTTCATACAGCCAAAATATATTCTTTCACAAAAGGTAGAGGAGCTTAAATAAATTATTGCTTTTAAAATAAATCTACTTTCATCACTTCTTAACCTTCTCTGTCAGAATGACTTTAGACATGACTGTACTACGACTACTACTAACACAATTTCTATAATTCCTTTTTGTAACACCTCAGTCTCCATGACTCCAGTGAATAGCTTTATAATGACAGTGAAGTGATTCTTTTTTGTTTAAGGTTGAAAAGATTGCCTTTCCATAGGCATTATTGTAATTGCTACTTTTTTGTGATTTTTATCTTTCCAAGTGCGGTGCACACTACTACTTTACAAGAATTCTAAAATATCTACTACATCTACTGCCCCATTTTGAAGTTCTAAAGTATTTAGCAATATCAGGCTAACCAAGGAATGCCTTTATTATTTAAAATAAAATAAAAAACAATGAAAATAAAGTTGTGCTTCAAAGACTTGTTTCACTATAAAACCTTGTATAAATATTGACCTCAGATAAAATGGTGTAGTTTTAGAACACAGAGGACATTCTGCATTGTAATTTATGGAACAAGGTTAAAACTTTCATATCCAAGCTTCTAAAAATGTGTACTCCAGCAAATGACCTGCCTTCATATTCTCTGTCAGGTGACATTTGTTCCCTCTGCAAAATCTTTCAGAAGGACTATGCTGACCTTGAGCAGCAATAGAGAACTGTATTTCTTAATGGAGATACAAACTGTGCTGACAACTCATCTACTGCCTGCATCAGTGCTACCAAGGGGACAATGTTGAGACCAAGGAATGAAGACATGGGAATCATTACAGTTTCTGAATGAAGAATGTTACAGATGACAAACAGTAAAAGATCATGAAATTCAGATCTGTGTGGCTTAATCTGCTGCAAGTACACCTCTGTGACAATACGCCACAGGAGAGTCAGCCACCAGACTCTTTGAAAGAAAGGTTGAGTAAGCAGCCTCACACTCTTATTCTGAAAATAAACAGCTTAGTGGAGGGAAAAAATAATCAAGTTCATTCCAATCATAAAAGCTGTATGGGGATTAGAAATCACTTTGTTTTCTCTGTCTCTTCACTTCGATGGAAAACTTTGACTTCTGTCAATGCACACTGCCAACAATGTTCACAGCTACTGACACATATGCTGAATGTGTGGTTGATTTGGTAATTTGATAATTGTGGCACATTATTTCACTGGCACTTCAGTAACTATTTTATACTGCAAAAGGATATCTTGCCTTTCAGTTTGGCTGTCGCTTTTTCCTGTAGCCTGGTTGTCATCTTCCATTCCCCCTCCTGAGAGCAGAACTTTTGTCTGATATACACCACTGAGCTCTGCAGCCCACTGCTGCAACTATAGTTGCCTGGGGCAAATGGAGTATAAAACTACTGAGACTGAAGAACTGTGTCACTGCCTTCCACTCCTGGGCGTAATGCCACTGTTCAGGTGGCGTCTTATAGTTACCATCTTACCAACCCTTCCAGACAGACACAGGGCCTCAAGGAAAAGGACATTGCTCACTCTGAAATTAAATACACAAGCCAAAGGAGGGAAGACAAAAGTAATTATAGATATTATTTGAGACTAAGCATCTGGAGAAGCAATTATATCAATAAGACTAGGTGTGCTTGTTTTAAACAGAATGTACAGAATGGTTAAAGCAACAAAACATCACTGACTAACAAGATAAAGGGTCAGTCACTTAGGCTTGTTACATGAAGAAAAGGTTTATAGGTAGAAATTTACTGAGTAAATGCAGTAGAATACTAAGAAAGTATTTTCCTTATGAGACCAAAAAGCCAGGAAGTCCATTCATAAACCAAAGTCTGTCAAAGCATGGGCTCAGTCAAAAACAAATAAAGCCACAGACACTGGCCACAGACCTACACCAAAACTATTTTGGAAGAAGATATAAAAAACCAGAGTCGGCTATGCCACCTTGTAAAGCTTTGTCAGAGTTCATAGAGAACACAGCAAAGATAATTCAGGTCTATAAGCAGTGTTGGAACATTTTTTTACAGCATCAGGGCAGAGAGCTGCAACAGAACTGGATGAAATATCAACATAAAAATATTTAGGACACCAACTGATTTGAAAAAGAAGCCAGAAAGAACTTATTAAAATGTTTCTATTACCATTCAGGGGATTACTGACAATACAGCATAAATAGGCAAAGCTTAGTTCACTTTTTTCTTTTGTAGGAGATTGATATGTAGGCTAACAAGATGTATAAATTAAAAAAAAAAGAATAAAATATTTCCACATCCTATTACACACAGCATTATCTATTTTTGTCAAGCCCTTTATCACTTCAAGAGAATGAAAATAGGTAAAAGCAGAAGAGAATATAACAGAGTAAAAAAAGTCTAAAAAACAGTTACTGGAGTTGAAGCTCGTTGTTCTGCATATATAAGATTTTTGTCTTTCCTAGTAAAGTGGCCCAGAGTCTGCACTGACCTGGGCTTTCCTTGGTCAGAGCTGGGCTGGGTTGGTCTTCCCGGAGCCTTCCCTTCTCCAGGTTGAACAACCCCAACTCTCTCAAACTTTTGTCACAGAAAAGGTGTTCCAGCCTATTGATCAGTTCCATGGCCCTCTCCTGGACCTGCTCCAACAGGTCTGTGTCTTTCTTGTGCTAAGGGTTCCAGAGCTGAATGCAGTACTCCAGGTGGGGTTTCATGAGAGTGAAGTAGACACATACTAGAGCAATAAAACCCAACTGCACAAGTATGTAGGTTCAAGGACTGTATTTTAATTGCTGTCTTGTTTGTTTTTTATTTTTAACTCAGAAAACATAGATTCAATTTAATGTAGGCCCTCTGAGTTTCTCTTAAATATTGGTCTGTGTGACCAGTCAAATTGATGAAAAAAATTTTTCAAAAATGAAAAATAAGAAGTCATTTAGAAAAAAAAAAACTCAGTAAAAGAAGTAGATGTTTTTGCTTAAAGTAAAAATCCTTATCTTTGTTGACCACAACTTTTATTTTTAGTAAATTTATACAATGACTTTAATTAGAATGGTTCAAAAAGGAAATACTAAATACTTCTTTTTCAGGGCTGCAAAATACAGTATTTTTCCCATTACCAAATTATCTCCTTTTTTTTCTATACATATGAGCCAAAGCTAAACAGATTTCATGAAAGAGCAAAGGCAAATTTTCTAATTAGACAGACTTATACATATACACTTTTAGATCTGAGAAATATCAAAACATTTACAACTCTTTTTCTAGAACAGGCTTTCCAATATAGTCCATATTCTTCTTATATAAAGATAAGAAGGGAAACTGCAAAGAGCATTTATAACACAATGCACAGGCTGTCATTGATGAACAGTGCCATAAGACTTAGAAACAAGAGAAGTTCCAATCAACACTAGAGAAAATGAGAGGGAAAAAAGCCCCCACCATCTTTAAAAGAGTATCAAAACCCATTTTCTCTGCCTTCTGAAGCAGATGTTGAATCTTTGCATTGCAAAACAGATGGTCTTGCTAGTAACAAGTTGTGGCTCAGGAAACCTGAGATTCAGTCATCACCCTTGAGAGAGCTCCTATGTGCTCATGGACAAGGCAACAATTAATCAGTACACTCTTTTCTCTGTGTATTAATTAAGGATCATAACACTTTCTTTCTTCCTCCCTTACCTACACAAGGACCTGGAACAGCTGACTCAGATCAGGGGAAAATGCCACTAAGTTCTAAGAGTCTTGTGCTTCTCTCAGGAGATACAAAATATCTCTCAAGATTTTCTTATCACATGTACCAGTATCTCATTCAAAGTGCCTCCAGTCTCAGATAGGGCATGGATTTGCTATAAAAATACAAAGATTAAATACTCTATTTGCTGCTTCAGTAGTTTACAGCTTTCACACACAGCAAACAAAAAGTCATTGCTCATGTCAAGAATTAAAGGTTACTCTACAAGTTTATACAAACGATGAAGGACATTTTCACCCAGACATTAATAACAACTCTGTTTCACTATATTCTGATATTTTATCAACAGTTTAAAGAAAGCTGCTGGTTAGCACCACCCAACTTCATTGGCTGACCAGTAGAAGGCACGAGCACCATCCTGAAACTGTGCCAGAAGATACTCACTCACTTCGAATCTGTCTGACTCAGAGTATCTAAGGGGTAGCAGGAACAGGTCAATTTACCTCATTTGCTTGGGATGTTTTCACTTGTAATGAGTAAAAACACATCATCACCTAGAGAAGGCAGGAAATTTAGGTAATGTTGCAGGCATTTTAAGAGGGAAAATCTTTTTTCATAGGTCTTCAATGTTTTATGGACAGTGATTAACTTAAAAATAGTTCTTGCAGTGAATTTTTGCAGCCACAGCTTAGGCAGTGCTTCTGTGGATAAATGGTTAAGAGCTCTTTTTCCGTAAATTAGCAAGAGAAAACCCATAAAATTTGTCATCAGGCTTCAAAAGCATGCTATTTTCAAACAGTACAAATTGTGACTGGCTCAGCACCATATGGTATTTAATTTTCTTTAATGTATGCATGTGCACAAATTGCATTTGGGTAACTGGTATGCTGTCAGTCTGAAGATAATTCTACATACACTCTAACAGGTAGAAAGCAAAGATCTTTGACAACATCTGAATCATTTCAAAAGATGGACTTTTTATTTATGCACCATTCAAGTAAACATGAGAAAATGTTAGGAGCTGAATTCTTGGCTAGATCTGAGATTTTATTTCTGAGCCATGGATGGATGCAAAAAAGAAATGCTCAAAATAAATATATGTGGTTTTCAAAACCATTTTCCAGGATTTTTATTATACACAGCTTTCATGGAAACCTGATGAGTTGCTTCCACTAAGAACTATGTCTACATTGTACCCTGTCATAGCAACTTAGCACAATGTGAACAAATTCAGAAGTCTGTGAGATATTTTTTCTGCTTTAGGTATGACTATTCTGTAAATATTTGTGGTTTATTTCCTCCCCTTTGCTCTTTGAAAGTTTTAGGAAATAAACACAGAAGCCAGATCTTAAGCTGTGTATACTGTCACTGTCTTCTTCAAAATTATACCTTCAAATACCAACTTCGGGTCAACTTGGGACTACTTAAATGTGGATATATGAGCCATTTAAATGTGAATATATGAACTGACTTCATGATTTCTATTTTCTTTACTTTGAACCTCCCTTTTTGTAAACTTTATTCCTTAACAATGATTTGAGACCAATCAGTTAAAACTTTACTCTGAATCATGTATTAGAACTATTGTGGTTTTCTTTCAGATAATTTATATTAGCCTAGATATCCAGAAATCAGTAGTGTTACAAATTCCTTCACTGATTGAAGGGGGAGATCATGGATGACATGGAGCAATGTCAGTTTATTTGTGATTGCCTCTTTCACCAACTCAAACCCCAATCATTCAATCAGAAAATAAATGCCAGGAATAGAATAAGAACTGCGTCATAAAGAAAAAAATTATACATGAACATTTGATGTATAATATAGCTATATAAAGAAGAGAAGTGCAGGGGTAAAGATCTTAGTAGATGACTAGTGAAGAGACAGTCTGCTTCAAAGAATCTTAGAATCTAGAATCAAATGGGTTGGAAAATACCTTTGAAATCATCCAATCCTTAACCCAACACCACTGTGGTTACTAGACCACAGAAGAAAACTAATGACAAGTAGCCAAGGAGAAAGATTTAAGAGGTGGACTATTCAGCAAAATGGTTTGCAAAATTGATGTACTTACAGATCTTCACAGACAAAAACTATAGTATGTGATTTGGGGATCAAAATAAATAAAAAATGTGTTATGTTATCTTTCTCAGAAATTCTTAGAAATATCTTAAGTTAAAAATGCTTATGATTGATTAATCTGAAAACAGTATAATATAATCTAAGAAGCAGACATTAAAAAGCTTTTGAGGGAAGTTAAAAAATAAAGCAACATAATTGCATGCAAGAATTTTTGTATTGGTTTTGCTTTTTCATGCAAATTTATTGTAAGTTTTGTAATATTTTTTACAGTTAAAATATCCTGGAATTATCTGATGACTGGGAACCTTAACATTTACTAAAAATAAGTAGATGCCATATAATTATGGAGAACAGCCAAGACCAAAAAAATCAACCAAATACATAATAAGAGATAAACTCATATTATTGTAACAGGCAGACCACATTAAAAAAAAAAAAAGTTCTGAAATCAGCTAACAAAACAAATCAAGCTCCTTTCATAACTTTGTTGTAATCCTTTGGAACAAAGGGTGAAATAAGGATTCTCTACTGATGTACACAATACATGGAGATATAAAGGAGCACTCAGAAAAAATAATTTTTCAGAAGCTGAATATATTATTTTAACTGATGTTCACCATTCTTGGTTAAAGTTCCCATCTGGAATCCCCCAACAGGTTTGAGGATGGAAGGATTCATGGGGAGGCTATACCTGAAGCTGAACTATTGTGGTTACACACAAAGAGACACCACCAATGTCACCCACTCACCAGAACTAAGTGGTATTCACCTAAGAGTTCAAATAAACTCAATTATGAAACATGTAAACTATTAAATCTAGAAGGCTGCCCCTCACTTAAAGCTCTATACGTGAAAGCTAGATGATGGCATTTTTATTTAATAATCTTAAATTTTAAAAAATAATAAAATGCCAACCATTTTCATATGAAGCAGATTGGTAAAGAGCACAGGAAAGGATAAATTTACTGAATCTCTTTGTAAATTCCTTGTTGTAAATGAAATCCAGAGACTTCTGTGAAGTTCTGCCCCAGAAGTCAAAAATTACAGAGACAGAAAGGATTAAATTCATATAGCCTGTAAGGATTTCCAAAAGTCTTCAGAACGATCTTCACCGCAGACTCTTAAAGAAAAAAAGCAGCTATTGCATACATCCAGGGAATCCTTTCATGGACAAAAGATAATGAATGAATGATTGAGAGAACAGAAATGGAAACTATAGAGGCATTGCTTTTGTTAAATGATTTTCTCTTGACATTGCTCTTTTTTGTGATTGGTGAGAAAGAGAAGAGAAACATAAAATTAATATAATGATATCCTAAATACCATCCTTAAAAGCAGATTCACAGGCTGTTTGATTTTCCAGATTTCAGAGATCAGCTTTCATTTGCCCCTTGTTTTTTTTCTTTTAGATAATTTAAACCTGCATAAATATGAGCCTAAAGAACTAAACCTACCTAGTTCATAGATTTTTGTAAAATACCTTCCCACTAGCAAAATATGTTCTTTAGCAACATGATGTACTTATCAAAGTCATGAAGCCTCACATACTCTAGGATTTATCACATAAGCTTTTTAAGACATACACAGAAATCTTTAGAATATTATCCTTAAAGTGAACAAGAGTATTCTAATTATATTTTCTATAAAAAGTCACAGACTTCATATTCACCAAAGGTAATTTTAGTCATAGGCCTCCTAGGTTTGAATTTAAGGGATTGATTTAAGGAAAAACTCAGAATTACTAAAGTCACATCTTTTTCAATTCTTTAAAATTAATTATATCTAATTACCAAAGGGATCTTAGTCTAGGTGTGTTTGATGAAGCTATTGTGCTTTAAGTCTAATAGAGTGAGCTCTACTTTAGATTTTATATCCTTGGTCACAATCTGGCTTCCTGATATATAGAGGACAGCACAACATGTTGTCACAAGCAACCACAGCCCACACAAAGCAAGGATTTGGTGTTTTATTTGAAAACCTGTAAGTATATGAAAGTCAAGAGATAAATTAAGAATACCTAGAAAATATTCTTACTTTCATCTCAGACAACTGGCTGAAGATTGGAAATAATAGAAACAAGGTTTACAAATCCATTTGAATGCCCTGGGGGAAGCTAGAAGTGAAGAGGACCTACAAGTATCTCTCTTATTGTACACAGTGAGCAAGAAATTCCTGGAAATATTAATTTATTTTATTAGAAGGAAATTGAAAATATTCGACTTAGAATGAAATCCTAATACTTAAGAACTGCTTCAGTCCTAGAAAAGTATTGGATTTGATCAAAACCAGGTCCCTTTTTCATCTACACTGAGGAAAAGAGCAGATAAAATATGTAAAAAACTGAAAGGGGAAAATAAGTGCTGACTTCAGAAAACCCAAGAAGAGCATGCTCATGCTTAGTGCTCTTGCTGAAAACAGCCTAACTAGAAAATAGTGAAGGAACTTCAATTAAAATTCAAAAAAAAAAAAAAAGGTGTTACAAAAACATCACGAAGTCAAACACATGGGTTAACAGTTTCATCACAATTAGGAAGGGAAGATGGCAGATAAGAAAATCTGTATTAACAAGCATTCACAAGAGAATATCAGGTTTATCTTGAGATAGCATCATCCTATCTGCACACTAGTTGATATACAGCACCAAAAAGCTGATAAAAACATTTTTACTGAGAACAAGGACAGGTCTTGGCAAGCCAGATTACAGAATTAATCAGCCGAATGGAACAATTTCAAACCCTATGCAGTGGCTGCAAGATCATCTACCTCCTGCAATAAACTGATACAGGGAATGTTTTAATAAAAGTGCAAAGAAATACATGCAGATATTTTGAACAACCACATGATGAGGTGATAATAGCTATGCCAGTCCCAGATGACCAGGGACAGTGAGGAAAATTATGACAAGGACACAAGGATGATATACCAAGTTCATTCTCAAAATTACCAACCATGACAAAAGCATTCAAACACATGGGACACATATATTCATCAAGCCATTTAAAGAACATATTGAAGCTGTAGCTGACATGAAAACCTCACAGAAATATGTAGATCCTGGAGAACTTCCTGTACAGTACTGCCTATACAAAATAGGTTCAACTGTCATTTAAAATAATTGTTTTGTGATACCACAGCTTTGCAACAATCATGAAAAAAAAACAGACAAAGTTTGCAGAAAATAAAAACAACACTCTGCTATGCCTGTCTGATCATTTGTTTGCCAATAATAAATATTTTTTTTATGGAAATCAAATAAAATCACCAGAAAAACAAATCTTGAGATAAGTAGATATGCTGGTCTAGTGTGACTTAGCATACAAAATAATTTCTGCATGAGTTCTTCACAGTTTCTTTTGTCCAAAAATAGCTTAAAATAAAGTAGCTAAAAAAAAAAAAAAAATAGCAGAAGGTTTCTTTTCCTTTTTGTCCAGTTGGTTGGGGTTTTTTTGCTTGTTTGCCTTTGGGTTTGTTTATACTTTGGCATATAACATCCAAAGCTTTAGTCTCCTCTTTATATGTCATGGATATGTCAATCCATTCTACTATTGCTAAACAGAATCTTCTGTCTTCAGCACATGGCATCCCAAAACATATATTGAGTGATAACCTTTTTCAAGCAGAGAATTGCTTGTGCTTAATATTTTAGAAGAAAATCCAGCCTAATTAAATGACTGAAAGACTGTTCAGACAGTATGACCTCTGGCTGGCAATGTAGCCACATCAGACAGAAGTATTCTGTCTCTTTTAAAGCAGAGAAATTAAAAAAGACAGGTAGGAAACACTCTCCTGCATGGTCACTGGTTGATAAGTGATTGCTTTTGTCCTGTTACACCTATGACCTGCTGACTCCATAGAGTTTATGATGGATTAATGCACCTATAATAAAGACTGAAGTGATAATGTGGCCAGACAGCAGAGCTACAGTCTCTTTCATCCCGAAGGTTAAGTACATACGGAAACAACATACACAGCTGACGGTTCTGAAGGTCCCAGATGGAAGGTGAAAGGTACACATCTACAAACTGGCAGCTGAGGCTGGGAGAAATTAGGACAGTTAGAAATGCACCAGAATTGCTTGTGTCTGAGGAATGAGATGACTAGGTGGCATTCACGGTGAAACATTAAGAGTGTCTAAGGAAAATCAAGAGTTAGGTGTGCTTGCCAGGCTAATGTGGAGAGTTGCTGGATGTCTGGAGCTGTTTGGCTGTGTTATCTCCCTTTGACGGACACAAGGAGCTATTAATCATAATGGTGCCTTAATTAATATAATAAGCCACTCATGCCTCAGGTTAGATGGTGAAGATACTGTCAAGCTGTTTAACAGAAGGTTTTTTTAGGAACATAGAACGAGGATCCAGTACATTGTCCTACATTTTCTTTAAAAATAGCCATGTGCAGTCACCAGAATACCATTGTAAAGAAAAGTCTTACATGATTTAGGTGTTGAGTTTTCTGCACTGTGGTACTGTTAAAACTTATTACTCTCTGCCATATAACAGACAGCTATGGTCTAAACTTAAATATCCTTGGTGTCATTATGAGTTCTTCACACACTGAAGGTATGACATTTAGAAGCAGACACCAGTCTCACTTCCTTTTTTCTTGCGTAACTGCTGGCAAGTCTGGAAACTGCTACCACAGGGACAAACCACCATGTGCAGATATCATCAAAAAAACACAAAAAAACCATGCCTTCATCCTTCCTGAAGGACTTTACTAGTTTATTTAACAGTAGTAGCACCATCTAACCAACAAACAAAGAGCTGTGATTCTGACACACAGTCTGTGCCCCTTTCATTTGGCTAAAGGGATGGGTTCCCATGAGTGACCATAACCCAGGACTTTAAAAAGTGGGTTTTGCTGACTTATTCTCTATGGCATAGTTAGGGATGTTTTATGGCCTTTAATTAATGCAAACACAATGATATTTTCAAATATTTTATAAGGAAGTGAAAATACAGACTTAACACAGCTAAAGAAATGTAGTGGATAGTTCTCTAAATGCATATGTAGAGGTAGAGAAAAACAGGAGGACAGCAGAATAGAAAATAGCAAAAGAAGAGACCAGCTGGGGATGGGGGAGAGGAGGGGAGGGAGGGTAGGAAAGGGACAGCACTTCAGGGCCTGTGGCAAATGGTAAAGAAAGATATTTAGAGGTGTCAGAGAAGTAAAGGTGTCTCCAGTGACATGATCATTTGAATTTTAAAATAGAGTCTCTGTAGGCAGTTAGGTAAGCAGTTGCCGAGGAATCAGGTGTGGAAGAGTTAAGGATAAAAGGAATTACTCAGGATGGATCTACCTACAAATATGAGCACAAGTTTGCTGCCGTTTTAAGCACTAAGTGCTCCACTTAGCCATACTTTGAGATCAAGTTCCTGCAAAAGCATGTATTTAGGCCTGTATGAGGCTATTATTTCACACTTACAGGAAGAATTCAAGCAATTCCTGCAAAGACAGATAGCTCAGTGTTTGAGATATAGAATGGTTCTGCAAGAAGATCTGTTTTCTTAGATTGACTGATTTGGCATATGGGTATGGGAAGGAAGCTACATGTGACACCTGTATTTGGAAGCTTACAGTAACCCTGAGGTGACAGGCTGCTTCAAAATTCATATATGGTGTCAATGAAGAACTAGTGCATGGATTTGAGAAGATGCTTACCCACGTTGTTCTTGGAGAC
The DNA here is from genome assembly GCF_003031625.1 of Empidonax traillii. Lineage (NCBI taxonomy): Eukaryota > Metazoa > Chordata > Aves > Passeriformes > Tyrannidae > Empidonax > Empidonax traillii. The sequence continues at coordinate 199,778 of NW_020956092.1, forward strand.
TGAGGTGTGGAATATTTATGCCGAATATCAGCTTGGATGAGTGTTTAATGGGACTTTCCATGTCTTTTCATGCTAGGAAGGCAGATTACCTCAGTGAGCTGAAGACCACACGTTAAAATAGAGTGGAATAGATAATTTCAGTTGAAAAAGTCCCACAAAAGCCATAGAATCACAGAATCATAGGCTGGTTTGGAGGGGAAGGGACTTTGAAGGTCATTTAGTTCCAATAGTCCCTGCCATGGGCATGGACAATTTCCACAAGACCAGGTTGTCCAAAGCCCCATCCAGCCCGGTCTTGAACACTTCCAGGAATGGGGCATCCACAGTTTCTCTGGGCAACCTGTTGCAGGGTCTCAGCGTCTTTCGTGGGTTTGCTTTGGGTCAATTTGCTTTCACACTCCCCACACAATTACTTATTAGTTGAGAGAAGGTTTATGCAGACAAAAGAGACTAAATTTAGGGAAAATAGTATGAGTATTTATTATTAGCAAAATAAAAACTATTAAAGAATTACATCTACAACAATTCTACTTAAGTAAAAGTACTATGTATTTACAGAAATACTTCTCCCCCCTTTAAATCAGTCCAAGGAGGAGAAGTAGTCTCATTCTCCATTTTTGGAGCTCCAGGTCTCCTCAATAACTCTGCAGCACTCTTGTCGCAGTTGGAACTCCTTCATTTCTCTCTTGTTCTGTGTCAGCCTCCAGGGTTGTGCCTACCCCCCTTCTGGGCTAAGACCGGAGGCTAGAGGGTTACCCAGGTTCTGAAGGTTTTTCCTTCCGTAGGCTTGCAGGGAACCATTTGCTTACTATGGATCGTCTTCCACGGAGTTACAGGGGATAATGGCTTATAAGTCCAGCCCTGTTCCCTATAGAGGTCCCTTCCCATGGGAGAACAGTCCTTGATAGACCTCTTGGCATGGGTCTAGCATGGATCCCTTACTTGGATCCCCACATCTTATCCCAGTCGTTCTTTGCTCTGGCGTAAGGTTCTTTCAGGGTTACAGATCTCCAACACCAGCAGCATGGATCTCTTGCTGAGATCCCAAGCTTATCTGAGCTGTCCTTGCTCCGGCATAAGCATCATCCCCTTCAAGGGTCACAAAGTCTTCAACAGGACTCTGCCTTACCTTAGGTCTCTCATGAAGTCTCGGCTTCTTCATACATCAGCTTATTCCAGTATAGGCTCTTCCACGAGCAACATGGGGGTCTCCTCACCCCACAAACTTTCACAGGTAGAAGGTTTTTATTTTTCAGTCTTTTCCCTGCTGAAGGGAGAGAGCAAAAGGGGGGAGAAACAAGCTCCCTTCGCACTGTTCTTCTTTCTCCTCCAGCTGCCAGCTTTGACCTTGAACACTCCGTTATCTCTTTGCTGGAATTCCTTCTGCAGCTTTTTTGTCCAAGTAGTCAGTCTTCTCGAGTTTTTTTTTCTTCACTCTCTTACAAGAGAGAAGGGGGGGCTTCAGTGCTACACCTGCCCTTGGCCCAGGGCCGGGAGAGGAGAGGGCCTGACCCTCCTCGGGCCCGCCGCCTCTCTCCTACATGGTTGCTGCCCCTAATTTTAACTGCGCAATCCCCTTCTCTTCTGTTTTCTTAAATAGGTAATCAGCAAAGGTGTTACTGAGAGTTTTAATTGGCTTCTTGTCTGGAAATTCATCTGGACAAAACCATTCTCAGCCCCAGGGGTTGGCCGGCTGGGCAAAACCACGACAGCATCCTAACAGTAAAAATTTTCTAGCATCTAATCTGAACTTACTCTCTTTCGACTTAAAGCCATTGCCTTTTTTTCTATCCTTCCCAGTCCCTCTCCAGCTTTCTTGCAGTCCCATTTAGGACTGTAAGGCTGATGAAAAGTATCCTCAGAGCCTTTTCCTCTCCAGACTGAACAACCCAGACTCTCTCAGCCTGCCTTCATAGTAGAAGTGTTCCTGCCCTCTGATCATATCCATTGCCTTCCTCTAGACTCACTCTAGCAGTCCCATGTCCTTCTTGAGTAGTTCAACTACTTGAATTAATTCAAGGTTGACCAAAAGGTAAAGCATGTTATTAAGGTCATTGTTCAATGCCTCCCAAACACTGACAGGCTTGGGAGAATCAACCACCTCTGTAAGAAACTTGTTTCAAGGTTTGACCACTCTCTCCAGAAAGAAATGCTTCCTAAACCTCATCTGGCACAGCTTCAAACCACTCACACGTGTCCAATCACTGGGTACCAGGGAGAAGAGATCAGCACCTCACTATCCACTTGCACTCCTCAGGTGGCTGTAGAGGGCAGTGAGATTGCTGCTCAGCCTCATTTCCTCCAGCTGCCAGCACTGCAAGATAATCACCTCTTTTGACCAACTAGTTATGCTGTATTTCATGCACCCCAGCACGGGGTTTGCCGAGGGCATACTGTTGACTCCCATCAAGTCTGCTGTCAGCCCCAGATCCCTTCATTAGCTACCAGGGAATATCAGCTGGAACGTTCTACAAATATCTCCTTGCCTGTGAACCTCTGATTCCTTCCCAAGGAAAAAAAATATGATGGTATGCTTTTTGTGAGGAATTACTTTGTCTTGATTTTGCATTCCACTTTATATTTTTGGAGTGTAGTGAGACTGAGGCAATAAAATATATGTCTCTCCATGCAAACACATGAGGTTACATATATGTCTTTACCTAGCAGAAGTCAACTGCAACAGCTACAAGGTGCTGTCTCCTGTAGATAATTCTGTATTATCTACAGAAAATCAAATTATCAGAAGAACTTTTTTTTTTCCAAGCGTTAACCTCTTTTGTTCTATGTAATCTACCAGAGTCTGCTCATTATGTCCTCACATGCTTTTGCTAAATTTCCTTTGGGTACCGTGGCATTTATCCATGTATCTACTTATCCAAATTGGAGGATACATATGAAAATATTTACATTTATCACTGCAAATACAGTGGCTTGAATAGCAGGGTTTCAATAAATGAATGAAAACATACAAGGCAAGGCAGAAGAGCAAATTAGAGGGAAAAGTTCTTTTTAAGGACACATGTGGTTAGGGCGAGTAATGAAGCCTGAATTTGATTTCGAGGTCACAACTTTGACCCAGTGCCTGGGATTTTCCATAGAAGCATTCAGTCTGGCTTTGATGACCTTGAGATATGAGGAATCTACCCTTGTCTTCATGTTTTGCTTTAGTGGACATTCACTCTGTCTACAAAAAGAAAGTATACGTCTGATAAATATTTTCTGCCTGAATACTTACATCTTTTGTTCCCATAGTATTGTTTGTTGCTAGATTAAACAGTTTTTTAATATCCTCTACTTTTTCTCTGTGAAGGTAGTTAGAAACTATGATCAAATAACCCTTCACTCCTCTTTTTGTTAAGTACATTGACCTCTTAAAGGCTCTCAGTAAATATTAAATATCTTTTATGTCTCTGAAGATTTTAGAAATTTTACAATTTTCCAGCACTTCCTTCCATTGAAAAATAATGGTATTAGAACTGCAGCAGTGCAGCCATGTAGGATTCCCCTATAAGTCTGTTCCTTTACCTGCAGAAAGAGGGGAAACATCTTACTTGCTACTTCCTCTAAATTCAGCCTAAGATAACTGCAGCCTTTTTTTGCAATTTTGTAGTTCTTTCCAAGAACGTCTTCAGGCACTTTTGCTAAATTCTTTGCCCACTACAGTCTCCATAAATCAAATGTTGCACTTTGATTTTTTTTCTCTAAACATTCCAAAATTATTTTACTTGTATGAATCCCAGCACCGATCAAGAAGTATTTTAATTCTACTTTTTATGAAACTTTATTTTCTAGAATTACAATTTCCACATAAACACTTGCAAGACAAGCAATTTTTTTTTCTGTCTTTCATTTTTCTATAACGTAGGGTTCTTGAAGGGAATAATATTGATGATCCAAAGTTACAATGGCCTTAGAGAGATTTCTGTTTAAAGAGTAGAACTTGGGGGGGGGGGGGGGGGGGGGGGAAGGGGTAATAATCATTTTACTTGCATGCTCCTTTAATTACTGATGCCATGACAAAGATATTTATTACAACAGTGTGTCTAGAACTGTACAAAATATAGAAATGTATGTGCTCTCAAAATTTACTTTGATCATCTCAAGGTTTTTGTAACACTGTATTAATCTTCCATTGCCTTGACTGTCAATATATCATGACTTTTGAGTTCTTAGAGGAGCAAGAATGAAGAAGCTCAGAAATGGCATTAGAATTCCAATCGAGATTTCTTCCAACACTATTCAGCATAAGTAATTGAAACAGAATATTGTATTTTTATATACTCTGTAGCATTTCTTCCAAGGGGCAACTTTCTATTAACTTATTGTTGTGTAGGTTATAAATTGTAGTCTGCATTTCTTCTATCAAAATACTCAGCTAGTGATATTTTACCGTAAAGAAATATATCCTTGGGCAATGAGTATAGTCAGAAATTACTAGATGACTTTAATCAAGAAAAGAATGATCCCATATTGATGTAGTGCATAAATTTTTGAGTGTGGGACAATGGCCCCCATTTATTCACATTTTATCTCCACATTGAAATGCCTGACCTTGCTTCAGCAGTTTTATGACTAGCAAGATCTCTGGGAGTTCAGTTTTTCCCTCCAGAAAAAGAAAGCAGCTATGTCAACGGGAACAAATACAACTCAGATGTAATTTTTCCGTTTTTCTTCAGATGTAGCAAAAAGTTTAATACCTCTATAGCATAACAATTCAGATAATAAAAAGACCAGCTGCCATAAGAGTGAGGAGAAGAAGTGCTTTGGAACAGATACCCTATTACAAGTGAGACACTGAAAGTAATATGGATACCTAAAGTACAGGCAAAGATTGCCTACTATTCATCTTTCATTTGAAAATCAGCACATCTGGGCAGGCATGCAGCAAAACCTTTGGAAAATCAGTGGTATTGCAAATGAATCTTAGAAATCTAAGTTTAGGAAACAAATTCCAGCAAAGCTTCATGTCCTTAATATCTTGAAGAGTTCAATATTTGAGGTAGTTATTTGTCAATATCAACTCACAGGGCCCTTCATCTGTTTTAAAATGGAATTAAAGAGCACATAACTACAACAGCAAGAGTAAGAACTGCCAGAAACCCATTTCCAGGGAGGTGCTGGGTACTTCAGGGCTGAAAGTGAAGCCAGGTCTCTGCTGGACTGAATATTGGTCCTAGAGCAAAGTAACCTCTGTTCTAGGGAGATATCTAAGCACTGCTGGAAAGAGAGTCTCAGTTGCTCTTTGCCAATTCACTCAAGCTGAATGTCAGACCTTACTGGCCTGCATTTGATGTATCTAGAGCACCGATGCCTAGTTTAGCATGCTATGGATTGCTCTCCCAGAACTGGGTGCCTGACTTCTGAAGCATCATATGTCTGCCCACAGGCTTTGAAAACCACACAGGCACCTTAAAAATAATAAAACAACATGAGAAAATATAAACCAAACAGAAGGTAACAATATAAAAAAAACTTCTAGTCCCAATATTACACAGTGAGGAAAATAAATCTGATATTTTTTCTGAAAATCCGGAGCAACTACTCTTCACCAGGGAAGAAGAGCTCTACTTTGATATGGAAAGTTAATTTAACATCACCACCTGACAGATGGACTCCCCAGCAGGTACTTAGTCTTCTTTTTTTCCCTCCTGTTTAACAGACCCACACAGTTTTAAAAGAAGTCTGAGGCAGTGAGAGGTGAGTATTCTTTCAGGATGAAGCAGAGGTCCAGTTTCCAGGCAATCTACTGTAGAGGCAACTTTGTAAATTGAACCATGAGATAATAATCAATGGGATTTGTTTTAAGCAATATGTGTAAAAAAATAGAGGAAGAGACTGGTTTTATTTTTTCACATTGAAAATGTGTCTGAAAGGATTAAGAATTGTGTACTCCAAGCACTACACTGTTCCTTTGGGCTTGCTCCTTCCAATGGTTTCTTTCTTTAAATAGAAACAAATGTTGAAGCTGTTTAAGGATCTTTCAAACCAGTGTTTGATACACAAATCTAAGACTTTTGTTAGTTCTGAGACTGCCAGAACTAATTTTTATAGTGCTAGTCATAATCTCTATAGAACTGGTGACTGTAGACTGCTAGCCAAGAAAAAAAAAATCAGTTTACATGGTCCTCAAAGCTTAGAATTTAAAACTGTGAGAGGCAGTATAGAAAGCAAAAGCAGCAGGCCAGGTCAAGAACATAGAAATGTCATTTTCTTTCAGGAAAGAAAAGACATGATTCACAGGAAGAACTGGAACTGCCTGAAAATTTCTCTTCCAGAAGCTACCATCTGGGCATTAGCATTTCACTGAGCTGGTACCAACAATTCCAGACATACTCTTCACTGGAGGAAGAGCTAGATAGACTAGGACTCCTCAGCATGAAAAACAGGTGTGATAGAAGTCTACACAGTCATGAGTAGCTCTCAATAGGTGAACAAAGTATGAAGTCCCTACTTCACATAACGAACAAATTAAACTAAGTGGTAGTTTCAAAATAAGCAAGTGGAGACACTTCTTCACATGATGATGATTAAGTAATGGAATCCTTTTCCACACGATGCTTGATTACCAAAAGGTCACATGGCTTCAGAAAGGAATTGGATACATTTTTAGAGGAAAGATAATTCAGGTTTATTAAACCCAAAGACATTATCTTCAGTGTGTGTACATCTGAATTACAAAATGTTGCAGCTTAAGAAAATATCCAAAAATTTTGTGTTCCTATATTCATGGAATCAGAAAATTATTTGAGTTGGAAGGGACCTTTAAAGGTCATCTGGTTAAACCCCCCTGCAGTAAGCTGGACCATCTTCAACTAGATCAAGGTGTCTAGAGCCCCATCCAACCTGGCCTTCAATGTTACCAGGGATGGGGGATATACTACCTTTTGGGTAACGTGTTCCAGTGCTTCACCACCCCATAATAAAAAAATTTCGTTTGTATATTTCTTCCACAAATACGTATATGGTTTGAAATGGCTGTACTAAAAAGTCTTTCCCCATCTTTCTTATAAGTCCCCTTAAGCACTGAAAGGTATCAATAAGGTCTACCCAGAGCAGCCTGCTCTCCAGGCTGAACAATCAAAACTCTCCCAGCCTGTCCTCATAGGACAGGTGTTCGATCCCTCTGATTATTTTTTTGGCCCTCCTCTGAACCTTCTCTAACAGATCCATGTCTTTCCAGACAATTATTTTTGGCTGCTATCAAAGTGCAAATATTTATTTTGTGCAAGTCTGAATTACTCTGTCTTGGTTTGCTCTATGTACTATACAGGACATGAAATATTAACAGGGATGGAAGATCTGCACTAGGTTTTAAGGCAGTCAGAGAACACTGAAAGCATCCAATCTGAACTATTGCAGAACATAAGACAGATCTACTCTATATCATATCTGTGTCCATCCCACAATTTAATTAAAAAGGAACATCTAAAAACGTTAAATATGGACAAGAGATTTCAAGAGCTGGATGCTTCTTGAAGCAATTACAAGCCAATTCAGCAGACTTTCTACCTGGAATTCAGCTCTCACTTGGTATTTTGTTCTCTGAGGACATGGCTAAATTTGCTAGTCTTGAAACACTGCCATGAGAGCAGGGTTTAAATAGGGCTAACTATCCACTTGCTCACAAAAAAATCCTTATCATGCAGATACCATCTGCATAGATACTAGCATGGACAGATCTCAGCGTGCTTATTTTGATGCCAAAATTCTTCTGAAGTTGACCCACTGAATTACATTGGCAGGAGGCCTGAGCAAAGTAAGAGTTTATCCTGTGAGCAAAAGCATATTGGGAATGTTAATGACATTATTTTGAAAGGAAATGTCAATATGGTAGAATTAAATTTTGATACAAGTTATAATCTAAAGCAGAAGCAAAAAAAAAATGCTGTTGTTTTTGTGTTTCAAATACAGTATGAGTAAAAATTAATGGAAACCTGAGCAAGAGAAGGTTGAGTAAGATGATTAATAAGAACTTTACAGATAGTTGATGGCTTTCAACAATAGAGTTCAGATTGTTGCATCTTTCATTTCATCTGTGTCATTTAATTTCGATTCTTGATTGATGTGTATCTTCCAATAAAGCTCTCTGATACTTTTTCCTTTTTCTTTCCTCCACCAGAAGTCAGATCATAATTTTCTCTGCTTGTTTGTTTTACAAATTTGTTCCAAGTGTCTTCATAAATATTTTTTATTGGTTCTTTGTTTGTTTGGGGGTTTTTTTGATTGCCTTTTTTTCTTTTTTCTTCGGGTTTTCTTGTATGAAATGTAACTTTTCCAGAAATCAAGGTATTTCAATTCCAGGTAAATCGCATGCTGCATTTCCTGTCCTATATTTGAAAGATCACAATTATTATCAAGATGAGGAATTAAATCCAACCACCTAAAAGTTTATCTGGCTGACCATCTTTTCTCTTGACACCATCCTAAATGGGAATCTCAAAGTATATTTAAACAATAAACAAAATAATCTTTTTTTGAAGGAGGAATGCTCTCTAAACCACAAGAATATTACAGTTAATATACTCTTTAATCCAAAGATCTGACTGGGGCTGGTACCCAGCTTTTATCTGTGGTCAGTAGGAGATCCTTGGGAGAAGAGAACAGGGTAGGGGCATGTGACACATTTGCTCTCAGCAGTTCTTCTAGTCTTCAGCCCTCTGCTGCTCTTGAGCCAGAACCTTTATCCCACATAATTAGTAACCTTCTTCTACTGCTTTCATATGAACCCAAGTAAACCTTTAGCACATTTAAGATTTTCTGGGAAATGGAATACATAGTAGAATATTTTAATCATTTATCTCCTATCTGATTGTTATATATCAGTTCTTCTTACTCAGTTTGAGGGGAGAAACTAAGAGAAAATGGTTACACAATTAACATTCACATATGCAAATATAAAAGAATGCTTGTGTGAATATTAATTTATGTTATCACCACATTTGTTTACCATTAACCTGTTCTGCACTGACAGCTAATAAGTCATCACTTGTTGACTAATACAAAAAGCAGATTTGTATGGACTTCAATCCTGAGTTGCTTCTGCAGGTGAGCATGTAACTTCACTGACTGGAATTAAACGTGGGCATTAGAGTATGTAAGAGAAATTTGCAATCTGGCCTTCACTAAGACACCATTCATTACACACTGCACTTACCACTTTAATAATTATCAAATTAGAAAGGTGATGGGATCAATTCAAATAACAATTATACACAGAATAATATCGACTACTTAATCTCTTAAACAGCATTTTCATGATTAGGGAGAAACTGGCAATGGGCTGTGTTAGAATTGCAGGTAAATGAGGGGGGCAATTACTTGCCCCTGGCATAAGTCAGGAGTTGCCAAGTACCTTATTCCATCAGAACGTTTCAAAGTTTGCAAGTAAAAGTTGTCACTGAACCTCCTGAGAATTTTGTTGTTCCTCCCACACACAACCCAGAATAAATCCAACTACCTTTTTTTCCTAAAGCCACTAAGCAGACTGGGACATTACACCTTGTACTTGATCACCACAGTAGGAACAGGACAAGAAACAAAACCTGTTGTTTTCACACGAGTAAAAACTCCTCCTGCTATCCAGAGGATGCAGATGGGAGTAGGCTGAATGGTTAGCCTGATCACAGAGGACAGACTATGAGAGACAGTGGAATGTCCAGCTGACACTGTGTCTTATGGCAACAGTGACTACTCATTTTTTTTGGCTATTACCTTTTCTTCATTGCAAAGTAAAAATTAATGGAGAGAAGAATGGTCCTTGTTGTCTGCCCAGATATTCGTTTAGCACAGTCTCCTATCTGACTGTTACCACTGACACCAAACAGAGAAAAAATTTAAGAACAGGTCAAGGTAGAGTGCTATCTCATCTAGTAGCCCACCCTCTTCCATTTATAATCTTACTTGAATATTATATCTGCATTTCACCTCTTAGGAAACCCATTTATGTATTCACTATCCATGATATTGTGGGACCAAGAACCTGGAAGCTTAGGTGTGCATTTCACTAAAATCATCTTGACTTGAACAAGTCAATTATCTTGACTATCTCTTCTCTAATACATTGGAAGGAAAAATTGACTTTTACTTGATGAGGATCATATATGGAAATCTTTTCCACTATTCACATTCTGATTGCATCCAAAAACTTTGTTTTTAAACAAGAGATGCCTTGGGTTAGTTCAGATGTATCATGCATGGAGGAATGCACTGCAGCCCACATTTGGCTCCTAAAAAACTAGCCCACTCATTATCCACCAAAGTCTGTAAGGAATGGGGAAGTTATTCTTTAAAATATCAGTAGAATTTAATTTAATACTTTAATACATTAAAAGAGGAAATTTAATTTATCTATTTTTACATTAAAAATGAGGATCAATTACTATTTCGCAACTCAATTAAAGCCCAGAAAAATAATGTGAAAATAATCAAATAATTTCTAAGACTAGAAAATATTGTGTATCAGACTCTTTTTTAAACATAAAAGAGACTGAAATTATAACATATTAGTCAATGAACCAGTATTCAATGAACTCATTCCTCATATGTATTTGGCTTCTGAAATTATGGGAGCAAAAAGTGTATAAATGCTACTAGAATTCCATTCTGTCTGCCTGTTCCCACAGTCTCAAAAACATGATTTTTTTATTGTAATGTCACAGAGAGTGAAATGATAAAAGATAAATTGTTGTATTTACAAGGTATCGTTCCAGAGACTTCAAACAACTGGATCATCAGTTTAACTGAGAAGTGGTGTTGCAAAAATACTAGAATATAATAATGTGATCATTATTACTGTCTGGCATCCTTAAATCAGAATAATAGAAGTTAATCTAAATCATTGAGGGTAAGTATATTTATATTAAAAACAAGCCTAAGACCAACAAAACCTGAAGGCTGTTATTTGCAAACTTGTTTATAAACATAAAAAAAATCATCATAGAAATACATGTCAAAAAAGTTTTTTTTGCCCTCCTGACATAATATATGAACTCTAAACAACATTTATGTGAATCTCATCTATACACACAAAGAGTATAGCTTACAACTTAAACAAGATATTTCAAATTATAATTTAAAGTATTTCTCCCAGTTGGAAAGGATGGGCAATGGTTTTCCCATGGTAGAAGAGCCAGCGACAAAAGGGAACTGCCGGTCATAAAGTAGTCAATGGAGTTTTGACATCATCAAAAAATTAGAACTATGGTAAGAACAGGGAAAATGTTTCAAGGAAATGTTCTTCATGTAGATAAGAACAAGATTATTCAGATTTAATATCTGGACATTAAATAGGGTGGTAAGGAGAGAGACTGACATCTTCTGTTAAATCCTCTCTCTCATATACTGAAGGACAATGAGAGAGAAAGCAGACTTGTATTATAGAGAAAGAAGAGTGTGAAAAGGAGCACTCTACCAAAATAGCATCACTTATGGTGAAAAAAAAATGAATTTATAGAAGTGTTATTAAGTGAATATGATTAACTAGGATGCACATAAGTCAGATTCCTTAGGTGGCAAGGAAGCAGGTAAATGAAATTAAAATGGAGAGATGTGAACCAAAATATCCAAAGCATTACCAGTTCTTACATTTAAAACGTGCAAAACTGAAAGTAACTCAGGCTGTAGAATCTTATCTCTAATATGTATCAAGCTCTGTGACCTGTTTCAGTATTATAGCCTCAGAATATGACCATATTTGTTCCTGGGAGAAAGAGCTCTGAGAAAAGATGGGATGGATCGTAGAAGATACTGTAGTTTTGATAGAACAAATTGCTGGCAGGAGGACAGAATAGAAACTACAGCATACAATCACCACCTCTACTCATTGTTGCATCTAATTATGTATAAGTAATGCAAAAAGGTTAACTGAAGAATTTAGAAAATAATCTCTTGCATGCATATTTTGAAGGGTGTGAGGCATGTATTATAGTCTCAGAGGAAGCTGCCAATATTTGGAACATCTGAACAATAAATGTCTCTATATTGGTAATTACATCTTAAAAGTATTCACAAAATAAATAAATACTCAACAAAATTAAACAGTTCAGTTAAACAGATTTTGAAATTTGGGAGCTGTAGAAAATCACACGTTTATTTCAGGGAAGATACTGATTTCCCATCTTCCACCAAACTCATTCTAATGATCTCTTTCAGTCCACTGCTGAATCAATCCCAAATTAACTTTCTATCTTTCATTATTAAGAACAGTATATAAAAATTCAACTGCTGCCTTCAAAATAAACTCACCTTTATCATTATCAGATTCATTAGAAGTCCTCCAAAACAAGTCTCCGTGCCCTCTCTCCACTGTGTTTCATAGGTCTTTTTAATTTATCACAGTTTCAACATCCTTAGTTCTCTGAGTTTTCAATGGTTTGTAATATTACCCAAATCATCTTATCTTCTGGAATCTAGTTCCTTTTAAGTTTCTGGCAACTCTATCTTTGTAAGTAGAAAAGGCTACCTTTTCTCCTGAAGATTTAATTTTCTTGAGTTGCTCTTGCGACTGTAGATAAAAATATATGGAAAGATAATTGTATTTCTTTCAAAGTACCCCTAACTTAATGCATGGGGGTTTTGTTTGGTTTGGGGGTTTTTTTAGGCTTTCTGTTTCCTTATTCCCTGGGGTGATTGATTTTCAGAGCTAAAAAGCAAAAAGTCTCACCGGTCTGAATGATCTGGGACACAGGTCCAATGCTACTTTCACCAAATAGATATGTTCTGCAAAAATCTTACAAATGGAACCACTTCAGAACATTGTTTACTACCTTTGGATCCTACCTATCATTCATTGTTTGAAGTCTGAAATACATTATCTTCTCCAAAAAAGCAAATCACTGGGGGGAAAAAACCCTCACAGATGTTCCTTGCTTCTTGGTTATTTTTTACTGTTTAATGCCTTTGTGCTAATTTATTATAAATACATTAACGTAAAGGTACATCTCTCAATTCTAAATTTTAATTTATCATCCAAATTTCTTTGGCATATCAATACCATAGATTTTTGTCTTGGGTTTCACATCTGAAAGGTTAATAATTCTTTTAGATGTGTTATAATAAACTTGCATATTTTTTTCCTTTCCATCTGGAAAGCACATAATAAATTCTTCCAAAGGTTAAAAAGCCCTTGAAGCCTAAGTACAAGGAGAACACAGAACACTGAGGCAGTGAAGATCTCAATGGGATATGGAACACCATGGTATGCAAATTCATATACCTTGATTTAAGATATTAGCATATTAGTTTGGCATGACTGTATAAATCAAAGAAAACTGACCCTTGATTTTATCTATTATCCTTGAATACTATAGAAACAAAACAGATGCCCTCTTAATTCCCTTTCCCAATTCCCACACATGATTTACAAAGGGATAGAATTTTGTAAAGCTGTTAAATTTAAGACCATTCAGAGCTCAGTTACCTGGGGCTGAGCTCTGTCAGATTTGGGAATTAAGCTCATTAAGTTGCTTATAAAAGCCCTTTTTCTCCTCCAGTAGGATGGTGGTGATGAATGACTGTGTCTGAGGAACTGCAAGTGCCTTTGATGGACAGCCTGTTTCAGGTGAGTTGAAGTCCTTTTTTTCTTTCCTTACTATCCTGCCTGAGAGGGAGAATGGTATTACAAAGAAAGTCCCTTCTCATACTGTTTTATCCCCTTATACAAACTCTTGCAAGGTGGATTTGTTTTTTTTTTTTCCCTCTTATTTTTAAGTAGGTTCAGATTAAGAACCAGTTTCCTGAGAACGTATATAAAAGCATAAAAAATATTATGCCCAAAAGACAAAGATTCTTGTTGTTTGCGTGAGGGAGAAATTTTACTTCAACCACAAATCAGAAAAAATCGGATTCTTTAGTCTTAACCCTTGAAGTTAAATATCTGTTGGTAATTTTAGTAACATCAGTAAATGAACATGCATATAAACTTTGCCCTTGAATGCTATTTGTTTGTCAAGGTACCTACTATGTTTGTACAATATATTTATTTGGAAAGGACAATCTGCTTTACTTTCAAAGCCATGCTACTGCTTGACTGAAGTGTAACTTCCAATATATTTTCTGCAATAAAAATACTCTTTAATGAGGAAGTTACAACAAAAATGTAAAAGGCCAAATTTACCCTTTTTCCCAGTGCTGTAAATTCACAATATAAAGGGCTGTTGGTGATGTGTCATAACAAACTATAAAACAGAGTCACACAACATGATGCTAATAATGTATTTGAAAAAAAACAAAAAGGAATAATAAAAGCATCTTTTTTGAATTCCAATTTAAAATGAAACCAATGGAGGAAGGCAGATGGGCCAGTGAAATATTTGCAGATTCCAACTACCATCTGTCCATAATTTATTATCCATCTGATTGTAGGTTATTATTGTTTTTCTACTATAATTAAACACTTGCTATTTATCTTGTTCCACCACTTCTGCATTTAACATTGAGACCTTCACAGATTTGAGTGCTGCTATCTGCAGTGACCTACAATTTATGTAAGTCCTTTTTGTGTCCTTACTTGTGTTCACCAGGCATCTAAAAGTGAATATTGCTCTCAGCTTAGATTGCTGATTAATTAGTTTCTACCTTCTAGATCCCTGTATTGCAGCCTTAGGTTATAAGTTTAAAATAATAATTCACTGTTGCATATATTTTGTCAAGTTAGGTTCTGGAGAGAGGGACTCTTCTGAGAGAGTCCAATTTCCATACTACATTTAATAGCTGGTCCCTTAGAAATTACTCTCTTTCTCTTTGTGATTTATTTTTTCTTCTTCTGCTTAGTGACAAAAAGGATTTTTCCCCCAGATCGGCTGTGATCTGGCTGCCTTTCCTGCAGGATTCAGTGTAAATGACATGACTCCATCTGCTACTTTTTTCTCCTTTGTGTTGCTTTTACTCTGAAGATTATGATGCAAGTTGGAATGTCACAACTACAGGTAGCAAAGCTACATACAACTCTAAATAGAGACTGATAGCAGTGGCAAAGTTTGAGTACAAACCTAAATATTCTCAGTACTTTTGCAGATGTGAAATTCCTCAACCAGTTCCTAGACACAGTGTGTCCACATATCACACCAAAGCCAGCCACAGTCCGTTACTATTTCAGTAGTTCAGTAAGGTTTGTTTCCATGTTGTGGAACCTATGCAGTTAATAATGAATTCAAAGTAACCTGCTACCTTCCAGTAACTTGACCAATCCATCCTCTAGAAATTACCCTCTTTTGCTCATCATCAGCTTTCTAACCTTTCCATGTCTACAATAAAGACCATAATTAAAGATCTGGATTTAAAGTAAGAGAACATTTGGAAAATTTTTTAGTCTTTTCAAATTCACTTTTATCCTGATTTGAGACGGATAATCAAGCTACCAACTCCTCTAAGAGAATGAGGTACTCAAGAAAATTAATAAACTTCGGAATATTTCATTTATATTTCTTGAATGAACTCAGAATATCACTACAAGTTGGATATAATGCTTAGTTGCATTGTCCCAGGTTTCTACAGGGCCTCAAAAAAATACCTCACAGAGTGATTAAATCTCATTTCACGTGGTTAAAACTCATTTCCTGTGATTCACTACAATTATTTGAATAAGGATACCACAATGGAGAAGACTTCTTTGTAACCTCAAAGCCTTACTTTTTTACTTTCAAGTCTAATGGATTTCTTGTTCCATTTTATAAACTAAGACTTCTGTCTCTCAGCACAGATCCTTTCCCTCAGGCTTTTCACTCTTTCCCTCTAGTTCTCATTTCCATAATCTCTGCCAGTACTGACCTTCCTGTCTTCCTCTCCAACAAGGATAACTATCTCATTCTGAAACAAAATACAACACTTAAACAAGAAAAATTTCTGACCTCAATGTGCAGCACATCAGTGAGATAATATTTTTGTGACACCTAATAGAAAAAGAATATAGTTGTATTTGCAGACTATCAATCTTCAGATTTGATTTCTTGTCTACATTTTGCAAAAGTTCATTCTTTCCCCCAGAATTTTCTCTCTTCATTTCATGGAAACAGATCTAGTCAGGACCTAAGCATCAACCTACAACACATGAAGAAGAAAATTTCAAAAGACATTCAAGCATTAACTACCAAAGCATTGGCTTTAGCAGGCGCTGGCTAGTATCGCAAGCTTCGCTTATTGTTTTACGTAGGAAATTGGTTCTAAATAATTCATAACCTCTTGGAGCTAGTAGACAAAATGAGAGTTGTCAAACCACCACACAGACTAATTTTTTAGCTAAAAATGTGTTGCATGTCTGCTGGTAAAGCTAGGAGACTGGACAGCCAGGTCTACAAAAGCCACTGAGACAGGAAAAGATAAGAGTGTAGCGGTGATGTTACATCATGTGGTTGTAAATCTCCACAGTCCTAGGTCCTACTTCCAAAATTAACATAATTTTAATCCAGTATAATGTTAATACACCTAATGAAATAAACAGCTTTTGAAATTCTGATTCTTTTACAATGTATTACTTGTAGAAGTGTAGCATTTCTATCCTCTTACAGCATATAGAGAGCACCCTAAGATCAGCTGATGTCATTGCAATAACGTGTTGCAGTGATAATAGGATGTAAGATGAAGTGAGCATCATTTATGAAATACTGACTTAAGGACTACAATATTCCAAAAATTTTTCACTGTTGGTCATGGAATCATGAAATCACCAAAACAGTCAAACTCCCTGGGCAGGGACATCTCCACTAGACCAGGTTACTCAGAACCCAGTCCTGACTGACCTTGAACAGTTCCAGGGATGGGGCATCTGCGGCTTCTCTGGGCAACCTGTTCCAGTGTTTCATCACCATCATAGTAAAGGATTTCTTCCTAATATCTCATCTAAACCTACTTTCTTTCAGTTTGAAGCCATGTCCACCTCATCACTCTTCATGAAAAATTCTGTCCCCATCTTTCTTATAAGGTTCCTTTAAGTACTGAAAGGATGCGTCAGGGTCTCCTTAGACCATTGTCTTCTCTACACTGGACTACTTCAATTCTATTAGTCTTTCTTCACAGGAGAGGTGCTCCAGTTCTCTGACCATTTTTACGGCCTTCCTCTGAACGCACTCCAACAAATACATATCTTTTACTCAGGACCCCAGAGCTAATGCAATACTTGAAGTGGGGGATCTCATGAGAGAGGAGTAAAGAGGCAGAATCACTCACCTTGACCTGCTGGCCACAGTTCTTGTGATGCAGCCCAGAATACACTTGGCACTGTGGCCTGCAAGCGCACATCCCCAGAATCATATCCCATTTTGCATTCACCAGTACTGCCAAGTCCTTCACAGAACTTCTCTTGATCCTTTCATCTCCCAGTCTGTATTGATAAGGCAGATTGACCTGACCTACGTTCAGGATCTTGTACTTGGCCTTGCTGAATGACGTGGGCCCACTCGTCAATCTTTCTGGATTGGGATTTCTTCCCTCTAGTGAATAAACTGCACCACCCATCTTAGTGCCATCTGCAAACTTACTGAGGATGCACTCAGTCCCATTCTCTGTGTTGTTAATGAAAATATTAAGTAGTACTGGTCCCGGCATGGACCTGAGAAGGACATCATTCACTACTGGTTTCCACTTGGACACTGAACCACTGACTGTAACTTTTTGGATATGGCCATCCAGTCAAATCCTTATCAATCTAACAGTCTGTCCATTAGAGCCATATCTAGAGGTAAGAATGTTATGGGGGACCACATCAAAGACCTTACAGAAGTCCAGGTAGGTGACAACCACAGCTCTTCTCTTGTCCACTCTTGCAGTCACCACATTGTAGAAGACCACTAGGTTAGTTAGGTATGATTTGTCCTCTTACACTTTAGTTGGACCAGGAGGTCCTTACTCAGCCATGCTGTTCTCCTCCCTTCCTGGCCTGATTTCTTACCTATGAGGATCAGGAGCGCTGCACTTTAAGAAAAAAGTCCTTAAATACCTGCCATCTCTGTTCAGTAACTTTTCCAGGGGTTCCCATTCACTAATTACTTAAAAAACTGAAAGTTTTTTCTTCTAAAGTTCAGCATTCTGACTCCACTCTTCCTCTGGTCCATATCCCTCAAAAATGTCATGGTCTTCTAGAAACTGGTCACAGACATAGTGACAGCATGGATATACATTAATTAGTTGTGCTAGTGTTCTGAATTGTTCAGATGTCTTCTAAGGGTTTTCATCTCCGCTGAGATGAAGTCACTAGTAATACTAACAGTGGACAGTGGTATGAGGAACTGATACACAAAGACAAGGAATAAGGCTATGGGCATATTCTGGGTGGGAAGTCTCCTATCCTATGTAGGAAAAGTATTCAAAGCAATCCCATGAGACACTCTCTCATATAGATCTTTGATTTGATCTCTTTTTATCTCTCATATTGTAATTTTTACTTCCTCAATCTAACCCCTTTTTATAGTTTGAATTACTATTAAAATGGTGACGTTGTTGTATAACATTCATCCCTGAGGATGTCCAAGAATACCTACTGCTGGAGATTTTCAAGGATCAATTAGAGCTGTTTTTGAATAACCTGATCTATACCGACCTGTTCTGAGTCATGGGTTGCACAACATGATCTCTGAGGGACCCTTTGAACCTAAATTACTGTATGATTCCATAAATTCAAACTCTTCCAGCATTTCTGACTTTATGTCAGAACTGCAATACAGGTACTGTCGCTCCATATCACATGCTTTGAAACATACAGACATGTCATTCCATCTCTGTTGCCATGTAGCGGTTGCCATACGAAATCCTAATGATTTACAAGATTGCAAGTTAAATGTCCTACTTTAATAAGTCAGTAACTGAGGGAATCCAAATACTATTTGGTCTAAAGATATAAATTAAAATGGAGTCATTTTACCTATGCATTATACTGCTATATAATTTAACTCCTTTTCTGCCATGCAATATTTGGACTACACTGTACAACCTTCATTCAGGTTGATTAAACACTAATTCAGAGCATAGTTCGATTTTACTCATGCATGAAACATCTTTATTTTGAAAGGAACTCTTCAACTAGTAAAGAATTTGACAGCAAAAGGGTCATAGTCTCCAATTCATAGGTAAAGTTGTTTCAGTTTAGATATTTCTATATTGAAAAAATATGTGCATTTTGTGACACTTTACTGATGGTATTTATTAGTGTGCTTTCACTTTTTTGCTAATCTGTGCAGTTGGGGAATACTTTATGTTAATAACAATTATAGTAATACGGAATGGTGTAGTGCGCTTGGGGATCTCCATATTCTGCATTCTCTGGAAAACAAATTGTGGTCAGGATGGAGTCTCCTCTCAGAAAGCACTTGAGCAAATGGTGAAAAATGCTGCATTCTGGAAATGAATTCAAAGCAGGTGGATGGGGCAGCAGGAGGCCATATTGAGGAGAAATGGGCAGCTTCAGTCTCTCATTGCATATTCATCAACTCCACCTGTTTATGTAAATGACAAACATCCAGATATCAATAACTGAATGGAAAGACTAACTTCCCATTTAAACAGAGATGCTATTCCAATGTTGCATATGAAATTTTCAATCTTTACTGGTAAAGATCTCTCATATACCTACAAAACGTTTATTTTGAAGAAGGATAAGTGTGACTGCATTTTCAAGGTAAATACTGAGCTATGGAAATAGTACTCTGCTGAAGCCTAGTCAAAAATCCTGTGGCTTTTTACTCTTGGACACAACTCTCCCTTCTGTTTGCCAGGGGCAACCTGTGCTGAAAGCTAGTAGGGGTGGTGATTTTTAACTTGTTACCACCAGTGAGCTGATTGCCTTTCAAGTCTTTCCTAATATACACATTCACTCTACAAGTTGCCTTCTGCCTGGCACAAACTTTTAGAGCAGCTGAAGCACTGGCTTCCTGAGTGCTGGTATCTCAAATTGGATTTAGCTCTGCCCTGTTTACATTTGGAGTTACACTTTATCATTAGTAAATTAGACCAGGAGACATGGATTAGTACTCTGTATATGTGTCAATTTATCCACAAAGTACAGTCATCTTGTTTGTCAGCTGGTAGATGGTTTATTCCATTACTCACCTGAGACATTTGCTTTGCTAGTTGATCAGCCAGTCATTTTGTATTAGTTTTTAAGCAACAGACAGTACTTTCAACTTTAGTTAATCTAAGTTGTTTGCTCAGAGATGTTTCTATTAACAGATCCCAAATTTTTCTTGGAGATTTATCCTACACCTAATTGAGAATATTGTTTTATTATTCATCTCATCAAGTCTGAGACACAAACAGCTCTGCAGCAGAACAGCCTTCTGGGAGAAAGTGAGGCCAAATTCCAGTTGCCCAGCTGAAAGAATGACTTATTTAATAGTAATTTAGTTTGGAAGAGAAATAAAATGGGTTTAATTCTCTTAGAGCCTGGAATCAAGTGTTTCTGTTGCCCTGAGGCATGTTATTAATCATCCTAAAAATATAAATCTATAAGTAATCTTAAAACCCCACAAATGAAACCACACAGCCTTTTTAGATTGGCCTTCTAGCCAAGACTGAGAGATGGCAGAGCGTAGTAAGGCATTTAACCACAACCCTGAAGTCACTTCTAAGTCTATCCATGGGTCAGCTTTACCTGATTCATCCCAAGTAGATTGTACCACCTCGCCTCTTGCCCCGTAAATTAATTACATTACTGAAAATTGGGCAAATTCCTCGGTATTTGAGGAGAAAATCAAATATGCACCATCAGAAGTAGGAATAGTTAATACTAGAAGAGGGAAAACATATGTATCCTACCCCCACAAAGAGGGGGATGCATTAGATATTCCGTAAAAGAGGAAAGCATCAGTGTTTTCATAAACACCACACAAGTTCCAGGGTAGTCCTTGAATTAACCATATTTATTTGTCATTTACAAAAACTATATTAATTATCCAGATAAAAGTCCTTTCTGAACACTGGAGATGGGAATCCTTTTGACATAAATTTGTCCAATATCTTCTTTCTTCTTAGGGCCAGTTCTATGACCCTTTCACAGAAACTGTATGTGAAGCCAGTAGGAACTTTGTCTGCACTTCATGACTAAGATCAAGCCTTAAATGTCTCCTTTTCCTGAAGAATGGTATCTAAAATTACACATTGATTTTTTTTTTTATCAGTAAGAAAATTAGTTATTGTATCATCATGTGCTGCCATCAATCATTATTTAAATAAAGTCAGGTCTTGTTTGGTTTTTTCCCCCTGGAGCCTACTTCTAGTGCTTAGAACAATATTAAATATCACATTAACATAGTACCTTTTCTCAGTGAGCATGCCAAAGTGTTGTGCACAGCTTGCATACAAAATATCAAATGAACATAGCCACTTTTTGAAAGTGGGGAAAGGTTTACAAGGCACACATTCTTAATAACATTTGACATGTGAAGCTAAGAAGAATACCCTATCCAATGGGAAGTATAGGAAAATTTACAGCATTCAACCGTGTTTACAAGATAGTAGAATTCTTGGGTTTTTGAAAAAATATGAGGTTTCTGATTAACACAGATGATTAGACCTGTTTCAATTTGCTTTCAAAAATAAAATATCATTTAGAAAATATTACTCCAAGCACCATGTTTTGAACTTCTAATATGGGAAGAAAAAGTAGCAGATCTGACAAATTATGGGGTGACTGTTCCATTTTCTGCTTGATGATCATCAGTCTAAAACAGAAACAATGTCTTTGTTTCCATGTGGACACGCGGTACTGTCTCAACATATTCGTGTTTTCCTCAATGTTGCTGGAAAGCTTTTACAAAAATTCCCTTTCTGGCAAGATGTAAAGAAATTGAAAAGTTACTGAGCATTTCTTCAGCTCCACAAACCATTTCTCTAATCTCATACAGCTGCCTTTTCACAACAAGTGGAAAAAAAATGGTAAATGCAGAGCTAAGTCAAATCTGTAGGGGGCACATTTTACAGACACATATAGTGCATGTTACTGATTCTTTCTAGAGATGTTCTCAATACCTTCTACAGGGCTTCACTTCATAGCCATTAGATCATCATTTGCCAGAACCTTGCTCTGGTTTGCTTGGGACTAACCACAGAATCACAGAATGATTAAGGTTGGAAGGTATTGTTGGTGGAGTCATCTAGTCCAACCTCCCAGCTCAAGCAGGGTCATCCCAGAGCACATGGCACAGAGTTGTAAGCAGATGGTTCTTGAAAATTATCAGTGAGGGAGATTGCATAACCTCTTTGGGCAGCTAGTTCAGTGTGCAGTTACCTGCACAGTAAAGAAGCTCTTCCTCATACTCAGGTGGAACTTCCCATGTATCAGTTTCTACCTGTTGTTTGTTGTCTTATTTCTTGGCACCACCAAACTGAGCCTAGCTCCATCCTCTTGATACCCACCCTTCAAATATAGACATCTATGAGGTCCCCTCTCAGTTTTCACTTTTCGAGACTGAACAGGTATAACTCTTTATTTCCTCCAAAGAAAGATGCTCCAGTCCCTTAATCATCTTTGTTGCCCTCAGCTGCACCCACCTGAGGAGCTCCATGTCTCTCTTGTATTAAGGAGCCCAGAACTGACACAGCACTCCAGACATGGCCTCACTAGGGCTGGGTAGAGGGGCATAATCACCTCCTGCATCCATTGGCATCAAGACTGAGTTCTCCCCATGCAGATAAATTCTTTGCCAGTGTTAATAATTACCTGAAAAGTTTAACCCTTCTGTTCTCTCATAAGTGGCAGATGGCTATGAGAATATTTTTGGTAGCCATGCAAACCAGACACGTCTACTAAGACCATGAAAATCTATGTAACTTTGCTTATGATAAGAAAAGGAATTCTGGGGTTTAGTGGTTTTGATCTGGGGCTTGGTGGGTTTGATCTTTTAATGATCATCCTTGGAGTGCAATCTGAGCAATTGGCAGGCCAACTACCTTCTGTAATTTGCAGTGCATAAATATTAATTGTCAGAAGTCAGTTTTTCATATGGATATATTTGTAAATACACAGACTAATCTTCTACTTACATTTTGGTTTAGAGAATATTACTTTCCCTTTTCAAGGTGTTAATCTCAAGACTTATGTCACATCTCCTTCTTAGATGGCACTGAAATATTTCAGTTTTACAAAATTTTGTTGCTTTCCAGTCTCAAAGGTATCTGAAAATTATTTTTTTTTTAGTTTTGTGTTTTCTCTCATCCCCTCTCCCTATTTATGACTTTCTTAGGGATTTTCATCCGGTGGTGTCTGAGTTTTTTTTTCACTAGATCCCTTGAAAACATTCATCCACTTTGATTTGTAGCTGCCAGTCTCTCTTTAAACAGAGATATGTAAAAACGTTTAGCATTTGACTTTTTTTTCCATAGGTATAAAATTTTTATTTTGTATTATTATTGTTATAATGTAAATAAGTTCTGAGTCAGCTTTAAATTAAAATACTTTAAAATTGCAGGGAGATGTAAAAAGAAAAAAAATCACCCTGTACCATTTAATTTAATTTCTTAACATATGTAGCAAATGGGATGTAGAATCCAAGTCCAACATTTCAGCAAGCAGCATAATGAAACTTTCTGTCCAAATGGAGTCACAATATTTTGTTCTTTTTATTTCTGGCTCAGTAAAACTGATAATAAACAAGTAGTTTGGAAAAGGAAAAAGCAGTATTTTCATTGAATGAGCTTTTTAAAATTTTTTTTTATCATGAGTACACTTTTGGTACATGGCTCTTTTCATAATATATAACTAGTGAAAATTATTTTATATGATTTATTATTAAAAAGGAGATATGTTTATTGCTTTCATACAAAATAGAGAGAAAAGTTTTATGATATACTAAATCTCATTTTTCAAAGCTTCAACTTGCATAAGTAAGCGATTGCGTCAAAACCTATTCTTTAATATTTTTCCTTGCCATAAATCTCAGCAACTTTTGATGTAGATTAGTGAAGGAATGAGATAAAGATTTTATGAAAATCACTAATATTATCTACAGAGAAAATTACAAACTTTTCATTTTTTTTTATTCCTCTTTGAGGATACACATACAAAAAAGAAAGAGATTACCATTTCCATTGGTCTTCTTAAGACTAGCAATGAGTAATCTGAAATAGATGAAAAATGACAAAAATATACCTTCCATTGATCTACTGAAAGATCTAGACAGGGAAAGCAGGTGGTTGAGGTTTGGGACTCTTGTAGAGCCCAAGCTGCCAACATCCCTTCTCCCCCCGGTATTTTATACCCACATTCAGACTTCCCAGAGTAAATACAGCCTTCATCTGAGTCTGCCTGTACCTCCTGTCTGACCTTGCAGCAGGCTACTTCCAAGCCACTGCAGGAAAGTCATCAAGGCATCCCCAAGAGGGAATTAGAGGTTGTTTATTGCTTTCCAAAGCAGACTGATGACAAAGGTTCATTAAAAACTTCATGGAAACAAGAGCTGTTAGCAGTCAAAAGCAGCCATGAAGATACACCCATGGATAAGTGATATGTAAATTTGTCTAACCTGGCCTTGAGCACTCCCTCTGAGCTGTGTGCATAGCATGACAATCAGGAGTGCCTGATAAAAGTGATCTCTACAGAAACTTAAAATAGGACATCTGTCTTCATAAAGTTCAGGATTAGGTAGAAAAACACAGTTGCACAAGAATGACAAAGACAAAACCGACTGTTTCTACAGATGGCCAAAATATCCATAATTATAGAGAAAACAGAAAGAAAAAGAATTATAGGCAAAACTTCCATACTCATAGACTAAATGTTGCCATAATCTAAATATTTGGCAATCTGTCCCTGGCCCCCCTCCTATGCTTATTAGAAAGTTCATTTGCCACTTCTCCTCCAGCATCTTTCACTGAGGCAACTGATTCATATAACAGAAAATGAAATGATGCCAAGCTGCATGATACATCTAACCATCAAAGAGTCATGTTCATAGATGCTTCTGGAATGGACTTTAGAGGTTATTTACACATCAGAAAGTTAAGGGGTCTTTCTCAGAAACACAGGAAAAAATTAAATAAATAAATAAATAAATAATAGAAACTATGACTTTCCTGATAGATTATGAAATTGTTTAGGAAAAAAGCCCTAAACACCTCCCAAAACTTACAGTTTTCTACAAATCCCTTACTTACGTCTTAAAAAATGTCTTTTATTATATCTAGGGTTTGGGTCTTCCTATACTTGTTTAAAAGATGAAGTGGGAGAAAAAGCAGAATTTGTGCCATGAATAACAGATTGTATGAGTTTTTTCCAGCTCTTATCTACCGCTGACAATGTGTTGGTGTTTTTTGATTGTCATATCAGTGACAATGATCTTAACAGAAGAACAGGTATTATTCATTTTTAATTGAGTTTCTCTTGATCTTTTGTTTTTTGTCTATCTGCTTTTCTGCTGAACCCATTACTTGGTCCTGAGGTGCCTACTCACATCAGAACACACTTTTATTCTTAGGAAAAGGAAGAAAAAGACACTTCTTAACCCTACCTGCATTTATTCCTCTGGAATAGTCTGAGGTGTTACCTACAAACCTGGCAGCCTGTGACAATCTACTAAGGTGAGCCTCCAGTGGATATTGAATCAAAATGAGAAAGAAAATGGGTGAAAAACTGAAATGCTAGGCTGCAGGGAGAGCTTACAATGCTATAAGATATTTAAATCAAGCATACAGTATGTGTTTAAGGCATCTGAATGAGGTTTAATAAATATTTAAGGGCTAGTTCTTGTCCTAGCATTAGAATTCTCATTCAAATTACTGCTAAAATACAAAAAGGTTGCAAAAACGATATTTGTTATATGCAGAGGTTTAAAAGAGGTTTACTACTGGACCTCTCATTGACATACAGTTACCACTCCCAGTCATTGACATTAGAGATAAATGGTAAGGCTCAGAACAGGATGTTGTTAATCCAAAGTCATTAAATAATTTTGACACTGCAACTCCCCAAAGCTCAGCTAATGCAAAAATAATTTACAATTTCTCCTGGTTAAGTACACAGGCCTTTAAGCTATTAGGAAGGTGTGAGCTGAAACTACTGCATTTAGCCTTTCTGTCTCTGACAGATTACCAGTGTGGAGTTCACTTGGACTCAGCCACTGGGCAGAACCCATCAGCTGCTCTTCTGCTGTGAGCTGCCGGGTTGGAAACAGAAGATATGGCAAGACTGCCTATGATTTTTTGTTTTGTTTTGGAGTAGAAATATGGAACAGAATCTTAACCAAGTTTCTTCTAAAGAGTTCTTGACTGTATTAAGGACACTCACTGGATTCATCCTGGATCTACAGTTTCTTAATATACTAAAATGATTGTTTCATAACAAGGGTTTAGATTCAAAACATTAATTAATTATTACATTACAGAAAACTTGGCTTTGCCCAAGGCTTTTTCCAGCAGTTATTAACTTGACTCAAGTTTGTAATAAGTAGTAGTAGTTAAATTTACTCATCAAATTAGTAGTAATAGTAGTTCACTCATTAAATTGTAGTGCATGTTATATTCTTGTATATATATATGTGTTATTATAATCACTGTTCTGTTAAAGTTAGGAGACTATAGGTTGTAGAATGGTTCATTAATCCATCAACATTGTAAGCTGATAAGCACGCAGCTTGCAGTTCTTAAGTTAGAAAGACAAGTTATTGTGCTTTGTTAAAGAAGTATTTCTGTATTTTACTTTTCTAAAAAGCTCATTGTCCCATAGCACGCATAAAGTCACGACGGGAAGAACAAGAATCAAAGGGTCAAGAATGAAGAATGATACAGAGTATCCAAGATGGACATCTGCAGCAGAGACCTCAAGGACCAAAGGCTGATTAAAACCATGGAAAGGAAAGCACCTGGCAACCGAAACGGGGCCTGTAGGAAAACCAACCAGAACCAGACCTGCAAAGCTCGGATGCAGTAGGGGGACAGCAAGTGACAATGGGAGGGAAACTGATAAGGGAATAAAAATTACTGGTTTTGCCTACTTTGCTTGCGTGCTGTGAGTGGAGCAGAGGACTCCCCGGCCGCCCAGCGCGCTGTTTTGCTTATTTGCATTTTCTATAAATCGTCAATAAATTTTTATTACTATATTTCAACTCAGTTTCATTTTACTTATAACAAGTTTAAAAACATTCTTGGTTTGATGTTTGTCTTTACTTTGGTGACTAAGCTCTTTTGGAAAAATAAATTCCTAGCAAGAAAAGCTGTTTTGTATGACCCAGTCACACGCATAATCCTAGCTCAGGAGCAGTAGGTGAGGCTCAAAGTGAGATGGCAGAAAGCAAGCACATCAGGGAAAAGACTTGCATCTTCTGACTACAAGGAGATGGCAAATAGAATTTCCTCCTAAACAGCCAGATCACTATTATAGTTTTCTTTTTCAAAGGGAGATAACTGTACATATTTTAAGGGGAGCTGGAACATTCAGAAGTCAAAAGCCATTTGGAAATAACATTCGTGAATCTGAGGCCTGGCTTTTATCTTTTTGCCTTTTGATACTGCTTTTTAGTTAGCTTACTCTCTTCCTTCTGCTATGAAAAAATTAGCTAAGAGATTAAAACATACTTTTCACAAAGCTTTGACCACTTGTTTTTGTCTCCTCATGCATGGCAGGTATGGGTAGATTTTACTTGGGAATAATGGTCTTAGCCCCCACTGGAACTTTATATCCTTTGCCTCTGAGTTTTAATTCCCTCTTGCAAAAGCATTAGAGCTGCTGCTGCCTACAGGCACATTTAGCTTCATTTTCACCAGTGTACTAACTCTTGAATCCCTGTAGTCCTTCCTCCCCTCATTACTCTATGTTTCTCTTCTACAGCTGGTTTCAAAACTGCTGGGTTATGCAAAATGATATGAGATCCTTCCTTCTGGAAAACTAGGTCACTGGGATGTAAAATTAGTCTCTTCTACACTTATGAAAACTGTACATGTTGAGAAAGTACAGCACAGTTACTTTAAAACATTTGGTTACAGTACACAGGGTGGAAGCCTGCATTTTTATTAGTCCTGCCCTGCCTGTATTCCAGTCACACTCTCTTTTCCCTATCTCTTATTTGTGTGTAGCAGCCTGCACACAATAGTAGAGACGGTTTTTGGCAGCAACCACATTACTTTAGTTGTATTATTTGGTTCATAGGAAATGTTGCAGGTAAGGGAATCCTTATCAACCCGAGTACTACTGAGGTAAGACCTCAATACAAACGGGATCTCTAAAGGCTCTATCTGGTTAAATGTTTATATATATATATATATATGTACACATATGTATATCTATATATATCACTTCTGGAACTTAGAATTTGTCAAACTTGTTTCAGACTGTCACCATGATAGCAGAAGGACCTAAGACTAAAAGAAACTCTTATTGAAAGTAAATATTTGTGTCCTTTTCTGTATTTTCACCTATATTTCACATTATAAAATCATCACGTGCTGACTTCATCTAATGATCCAGGACAGCAGTCAACCTATATTCTACTTAACTGATAGTAGTGTGGTAGTTAGAAACACTGGCACTGCAGATTTTAGTTCTGGCTCAGCACAGCAAAATCTTAAAGTGCAAATATTCTCAGAAACATTACTTTCTTACATTTAAAAATAGTTTGAGTTTGTAACCTATATGTTTTCTAATAGCATGTTGAGAATGATGAATGAAAAATGCTTAGAAAACTAATAAACAACTTAAGACATCTAAATAAACTACTGTTCTGAAAACATGATTCCCATTGACATATATTTAAAATGGTTTTATCACTTTCTTGGGCTTTTTGGAACAGATGATCTTTTAATCAATTACAAGACTTTCCAACGACAGAATTATCTC
Organism: Empidonax traillii; assembly: GCF_003031625.1. Lineage (NCBI taxonomy): Eukaryota > Metazoa > Chordata > Aves > Passeriformes > Tyrannidae > Empidonax > Empidonax traillii. Next base: position 228,525 of record NW_020956092.1, read on the forward strand.
TACTCTAAATTCCCATCTGATTATTGCATGGATCAGAATTCCTCTACCTACCAACATAAATACTAGCACATAACTCTGTGCATATTGATAGAGATTTTCCTGTGAAGTTTATTAAATCATGTAACTTGAGAAGAAAAATAACAGCTCCAACAGCTCTGATCTCTAATAAGAGACAACAAATCCTACCTTTATTTCACATTCTTCTGCTTCCAAGAAAAACCTATTAATAGTTAGTAACATGGTAATTGTTATTTGATATATAGTTGTATGCTCAATTGTTTCTGTCAGTGGCCATTTTACAGTAGTAGAAATTACAAGGAACTTCCTAATACTCAGTTCTGAAATAACCTAACAAAAAGGAATCTTTTCTGGTAACTTCATAAATCTGTGTTTTATTTATGGCTTGGAAAAGGAAAGAGAAATTATTCAGGAATTTCAAAAGAATTAGTGGCAATAGGATATGCACCAAAAACCCTTATATTTTCTTTTGATTTGGTGAAGCATACAGTAGCTTTTAACAGCTACATTGATAGGTCTTGTTCATGAATTTGTTTTGACTATTATCATAATCAAAGATGTTCTCTCTACCCTGTGATTGAATGCTCAGATGAAATTTTTTTATCTTTTTTTGTTAGTGAAGACTCTTTCTTTTGTTTTATTTCTTTATAGATTACTAACAAGTAATTCACTTGCCTGTTTCCCTGCTGATGGCAGACTTCTACACAACCCAAACTCATGTAAACTTACCACCAGTTCCTTCTGCTCCATCTCAGATTTGTCTTATCTTAAGCATTTGACTACTCTAATATAAAAGAAGCTGTCTCTTAAGGAAAGGTTTTATGAAAGTGTGTATTGTTATGCTATAACCTCTATACTTTGACTACTAAATGTTTAATAAAAGAAAATGAGAAAAATTTCTGATAAAGGTAAATTTAAGCTATGTTTACAGCTCAATATGCAGCCATCTGCACTTACAATGCCTTTGACTTACCTTCCACAACTTTGCAAGAAATTATAAGTAATATTACTTGAAGAACTGTGGAATTGATTTGTGTCATCTAAAATTTCCGCTGCAGGTTGGACGAACAAACATGGTGCTCTAATTGATGTCTGTAACTCTGAAGAAATGGTCTACATAACAGGAGTCATCAACTAAAGGGCCATGCTGTTATTCTTCCGGAGATAGTTGCACAGGAGGAACAGAAATATTTAACATTATTTATGAAGTTTTACTGAAATTGCAATGATTTGGAATAATTTTCAAGTGAATCATAGGTATATCTCCTTCCAGCTGAAATAGTATGAGAAAACTGTTGGGCACTTCTGGTTAAGATGTCACCTTTAATGACAAGGGAATTCATCTACTTGATCAAGGGAAGCCATTTGATGTAATCTTTTTGGATTTCAGTAAAGCTTTCAATACTGTCTCACAGAATACTTCTGGACAGCATGTCCGGCACACAGCTGAATAAACACATGGCAAGGGTTGTGTTGTGCAGTGTGGGAAATCTCGACTCACATTACCGCTCTTGTCAGCACAAATTGAAATGTGGAAAATTGCATCTGAATCAGCACCCAAATGTCATGAGTCTGTCTGAAGCCTGTGCTCTAAGCATAAGAGTATAAGGGTATATATATGTTTCACTGAGCGGAAAATATCATGGGGAAATCTATACATTGAGATTTAGTTTCTACTACTTAAACACTTTTTAAACTTGCTTTTATTACAGTCTGTAATTGAAAGAATGCCAAAGTCTTAAATGTTACCACAAGATAGAACTGGCAGATTTTTCAAAGCTCTGGTCTGGCATGTTCTGTTAAAACTGTTTGCAGAGGATGGATAGGTTTGGCAGATAATAATCACAGAATTGCTATGGAACCAACATCTTTATCTGCAGATATTTCCAATAATAAGCCATGTTAAACTTAGAGCCCTAACTGCATACCAGCCACCTGAGAAGTGGTAGTCCAGAATTTATAAACCAGATCATATTGATAATATAAAAGTATGCATATATCTATTATACAGCATGCAATTTAACTAAAAAAATAAAAGTTTTCATTTCCAACTATGCATAGTGATAAAAGTATAAACACAGTTTAGCTTTGTATTTGAGAACATCCTTTATTACTCTGTTGACTGATAGATACAGTGACATACTGGGACATGTTACAGCTTCTAACTGTATTCAGTTGGATTTGAGAAGGCTTAGTCATGTTGAAAAAGTATTATAATCCATTCATCTATAGTATTTAATTTGTTAGTTTTAATGTCCTAATTGAATCTTATAAATAAGGTAAATAAGATATCATGTAGAGATAAGATAAACATGTGTATAAATCAAATAATAAATAAATAAATAAATAAATAAATAAATAATATTCAGGTTCAGGGTAAATGCATCCTAAACATTTTTTTGGTAACCAGACCTCTGTACAGAGGATGCATCATCTGGCAAAGTAGGAGAGGGAGCTTTTGGGATGGAGTAGAGTCCTGAAAGCAAAAAGCATTCACACTTCCAAAGAAACACACTTCTGGAAGTCCTAGAGGTAACAGTGGAGTTATTCATCACCTGAGTGCAACCTCGGAGAAAGCTGTTATGCAAGGAGATGTGAGAGACAAAGATGTGCTGATTTATAAATCTGTTTTATTTCTATTTTATCTCCTTGGATTTCCTATTCTTTTACAAAGTTAAAAGTATCAGCTTATGTTCTGATGAAATCTAATGTAATCTAAAGACTCTGCCTGAAGGTCTGTTCCATCATAAGTACTTCTGCCTTTTGTTAGTATGCTGGAGTTCAGTTTCACATTCCAATTTAGTAGATGAGACTGCCCTTTGTTGTAGATTAATATCTATCTATCCAAGGAACAGGAAAGAAGAAAAGATTGTTATCTCTCCTTGTAATCACTTATTATGTTCACACATTGGGCAGTTACTAAAATCACTATATAATAAGTTTCATGATTTACACTACCATTATATTTCTGAAGCAGTTAGTCATTGCTCTATTAAATTGTTTTAACTGCTGTTAGGTGACTACCTCCAAATGAGGTAAATTATTGTTCTGGACGCAGTCATTCATGGCTGCATGTGTAAAAATCCTACTGAAACCTACTCACCAGCACAAATTTTTACAGGTTTAGCCTTCTGGTTTGTTTTTGTTTGTTAGTTAGTTTGTTTTTTTGGGGGGGTTGTGGGGTTTTGGGGGGGGGGGTTTGTGGGTTTGTTTTGTTGGTTTTTCTTTTTTTAAGATACAGCAACTTGTCTACCATTGCCACTCACTTTTAAATGGTTTAATTATGGCAGTGGAGCAGAACAGAGCAAGAAATAGAAGTGATACTGTAGAAAAACAATATCTCAAAAATTCTGGAAAGGGTCTCCTATCACAGGAGCTTTCCGTATTTGCCTACAAATGAATTAGAGGGGTTATGAGTGACTTGCAATTCAAAAGTTCAATAGCGAAAGAATTATAATAAATTATCCATTTGCAGTGCCACTTTTCAGATTTGATACTGAAATATCTACAAGTAGATATTAAACTATAATGCAGTGGAATGAGTTACCTATCCCTAAAGAGACAACTTCACAGTCAGAGGAAAATGGATACTATTTGAACAAACAATGCAGAAGTCCAGCATACTTGCACTTAATGGGCTCAGATTTTTTATTCTTATTCCATTTTATGGATATATACAATTCAATGGATAGATATCATATTCATAGAGTACTGTAAGGTTTTTTCTTTTTCCCCAAAAAATCTTCTATTTTTAAAGGACTGGTAAAAAAAAATTAAAAATATGTATTTTTCCATCCTAAATATGCAGGCAAAAGTTATCTTTCTGCTCTGTGGGACATCTCATTTCCATTGGTTAATGTTAGCTGAGGAATCAACTGAGCCTTGACATTTTGCACTGGATTTTGACAAATAAAAGATAGTGGCAATATATAATGAGCTTTCAGAACTAAGACCCTATGCAGTAGCAATATGGTGCTTTGTATGAAACATCAAAAGACCAAAACTGTACTAGATTTTAGTGACAAATTCTGTTGCTTCACTAGTGGATGTTAGAATAATTGACCAATTCATACACACACTTACTAAACTTTTCCCCTGAAAATGATTTATGCATGTGGACACAATGGTCCACCAACTTGATGTTGCCTTGTGCATTCCCTATTTCTTTTGACCAAATAGAGTGTTCTTCATAAAGCTGACCTCCTGTAAATTCATCCTTTTTGTTTCTTTTAAAGAGTCACCTTTTATTAAACTGATACTTTTAAACAAAGGCTTATTTTGGAACCATCTCTTCAATTTATTTCCCCCACCCAGCTCAATTCCACAACCCAGCCAACATATGATGGGCTTTGAAATTCATATTGTTTACATGGTACTTAAAAAGAAAACAACTGAATATACTGATATCCTTAGTATCTGAAGAAATTAAATCTTTGTAACTTTTTCCTAGTTATTACTTATTAATTCCCTCTAGATTTTTACTGCTTCTTGTTGTAAAGTCAATAAGCTCAGCCTTACAATAGGACGACAGTATGAAGTGAACACATAGTTGAACTCGTGTGAAAGCAGCAAACTTAGTCTTCATCAATTAAATATTATTTTTTTGTTATACTTCACTTATAATTTCAGCATTTCTGTTCTCTATAACTTTAGCTAGTACTAAACATTTACATTCTATCAAACTTTGCCATGTATGCATCTCAAAAGCTTGATAAACAGGATTTTACTCTCGTGGTGTTAGGCTACCAAAGAGGTTCCATAGCAGCTAAAAATGCTTGCAGGTGTATGGGAATTATGCTGAACATTTTCTGCTGAAATTAAAATATTTTGAAACTTTTCAATGGCTTCTTTTAGGTCTAATAGGAAAAAAAAAAATTCCTTGACATTTTTCTCTCAAGAGAGAAAAAGTCGCAGCAAAAATTCCCAGCCCTTGATCAGCCCAAGGCCAAAGCAGAAGTAATATCCCTACATAGTTTCTCAGCATGAATTGTACTCCCTTAAACTATGGTGAAGGTAGTTCACTTACTCCTTCTCTTAGCTGGCATTGATAGCACCCTATCAGTGTTTCATATGTGTGTCACTGGGAAAAGATCTAGGATCATATTCTTCTTCTAAGCATGTTAATAATTTTCATTATCTCAGTTGTTTATGTAAACCTTGGGGCATGTCAGGACTAAAGATGAAGAAATTGCTATAGGCCTAAATGTGCCTGATAAAAACTTCTGTGGTCACTGGCAAGGTCATTCAGCCAGAAGAAGGAAATTACTATTGCTATGTATTACTAGTACTAGCAGTGTACTTAGTGGAGACAGATTGAAGAAGCTGGGGTGAGAAAAATTGAACACGCACTTTAACTCATGCACATTTAAGTCAACTTCTCTTTCAGCTGATTAAGGGCAGACATTTGTATCCACTTACAAACAACTTGAATGAATACCTTTATTACTGACAGAAAGCCTGAATTTTTATGATCTGTCCTGTCTTCCTTCACTTTTATCATATGTGCCTGAAAAATAGTAAAAAAAAATACGTAGCTTTCTTTTCCCTTCCTCTTCTAAGTGAGATTACTTAGTTTAGCAGCCAAACTGAACTAGTGTCACTTGCAGCACACACACTGTTGATCCTCCTGTTGAAGAGTTCACATTTTTTGACCCACCCAAGGGAGGCAACATGAGCACATTAAAACACAGTGCTTGCTGCAGAAATTAAGCTTTCCACTTGCAGTAGAAGGACGCATCCAGCTGTTCATTTATTGCAGCCCCATATCAGAGCAACAAGGTTGACAAGAAATGGAAACAGCAGGCAGTGATAAGAACTGTACTTTTAAAAGACAGTGGTGGTTGTTGAGTTGGAAGAGAGAAGAAATTAGTCATTAGTTTTCCCACCTGTTCCTGTGCTAAATATTGGCATTAATTAGCTAGTTCAGAAATGCCAAGCAGCTGAGTGCAGGAGGTTCAGTCTAAGTGGTTTAAAGTGCTACCTGGAGGTTTATGATGTTTTTCCTTTAGTGAGACCGGAGCCTTTAATAGGAACACTCTAAGGCATGCTTAATGGTATGTATGTCTCTCAGTCCCATCTCTTTACTAAGAGAGGAATTTGCAGCTGCATGATTTTTTTGGTTGCTGTGTTTATTTTTCACTGAATTGGCTGTTAGATTCATGATACTTATGAATCTGGCTTCTTCTTTTATTAAATTTTATACATAGAGCATTTAAAAATAAACTTCTATTTTTGAACACAGGAGAAATTAGGGAGTACCTACCTTTTCCCTCATAATTCCAAATACTTTCAGTTAATCTTACCATGTAAAGTTTCTTGTGGTTGCTTTTTTTTTCTCTGTAATTTCGTTTTTTTTTGTTTCCCCTCCCAATAATCATGAGCTGAATATCTGGAATAAGAACTTTCTCTGATCCAACTCTCATTAGCTTACAGCAGAACTCCTTCTGGCTTTCAGGTTTAAGTTTGTTTTCAACAGTGAAACAGAGCAAAAGTCAGAACTATGAATATTTTCTATTCCTGTCCCCAACTAAGTCAATTCTTAAGTGGTTGAAAGGTCATTGTGACAACATGGATGGCAATCCACAACTCAAACTACTTGGATGAAGTGCAAAGAAAGCCTAAAAAGCTGTATACTGTTCCTAACTTTCCAGATTTTTCTTCATATTAAATAAAAATCAGATCTAGAGGTTTTATTTCATTGATATAAACTGCCATAGTTTGCATCAGCTGGCAATCATGTGATGAAGTTGTACAGGTAGACAGACCCTCAACATTAGTAACTTCAGAGACCAATTAACTCTATTGCCCTTATTCTAGTGTGTGTAAAGTAGTTTGGTTGAGTTGTGCATCTGGTGCTGCTTTTGGGAGAAACACAAGCAAGTTGCTTTGTTTTGCCGTCTCTGTTGCTGTTGCCTTCAAATGTGCTGTTAAAAAATGTATCAGACTGAGGCTCAAGTACAAGGCAGCTATATATTAGTGAAGAAAGAGGGGGGGGAAGGGAAGAAGTAACCATGAACGAAAGTATTTATTTTCCATTCTGTGACATAATTGGAAGACTTGGATTTGTCCTTTTAAGAGATGTAGGAAGCTATTAATCTGTTCTATCTGGGCTTCCTGTTGGGTTTTTTTTTGGTTTGGTTCTTTGGGAACCTTTTGTGCAGGTACGAAAAAAATTTGCTTCTGCCTCCTTTGATTTGCCTTTAGAAGTGGTCATGCTGCCCTACAAATAGGGTGGTTGGATCTGAACTCTGGTCATCTGGTGACTGTTATTTGAGGAAGATCCAGAAATTTGCATTTTATGAAAAAAAAAAATCTTGCTCCCACTGGTTTAATTTATTCTGACAGTAAATGATACTAGGAAATAAGCCAGTGGGGTAGTCATTATCAGGATTCATGCTGATGTTTCTATTTTTTATTAGGTTTTCTCCCCCCTCCCCCCAAAAAAAAAAACAACACATAGTCACCCTAACAACTATTTTATATTTGCTTCAATGTGGGGCATGTTCATCAATGTTTCAATTAGAAGTTCAAACCTATAATTACCGTTTCCACAGACAGAAAAAAAAGTGAAGTTTCACTTGTGATGATGAATATGCAGCTCTTGTAAAAAATTCCTCGGTGTATTATTAGAAAGTGAAGAAGGAAAAGAAACAGAGGGGGATTTGTCTGACATTTCCACTAGGGAAATGGCAGTTGTGTTGAGACATTTTTGTCCCTTTTTGCAGCAAAACATCAAAAACTATACCTTTTCTTCAGTGTATAGGATGTGAGTATAGAAACTACAAATAATCTACTTATGATAACTTCATTTCAAAGAACATACCATTTATATTGACCAAAAGAATATTAACAGCATTGAGGTGTGCATTTATATAATTTGTAAAGAAAATAAGAGCATGTCTCTGTATAAGAGTATGCTCTAGCCATTGGCTAGGATTAGGAAGTTTTTTATGCCCAGTATTGGGGTATGTCTTAGAGTTTTACGATACTGAAGAGAATGATCTAAAGGAAGAACTATGCTTCTGAGAGCTCTATTTTCTTCAGAGAGCTTACATGCTTAGAGCTTCCCTCCAAGGAGGCTTCACCATGTGTCTGCCCCTCACCATTGCATCCTTGATTTTAGCCAGCCAGGAGCCATTGCAAAGCTTTGCGCTTCTCTGCCTGATCTAACTGTATTAAAATTGCTTCTGCTGTACAACAGCATAAGATACTTTAAGACCTCAGTCACTGGGCACTGTTCTTGATCTGAACTTACACAATCAAAAGAATGAAAGTACATAAACCATAGTTTGTCCCCATCACTCTCTGATCAGGCCCAAGCTCTACAGAGAATTAGGATCATCTTGACCCGACTTCTTTTTCTAAATCTGTGCTAGATACAACTCCAGTCATTACTCTTTCCTGTAACCAGTGGTACATCATGTTGACTTCTTCTTTGACTCCATTTTAGAAATTCTGCATGAATTGTTTTCAGGACAGAGCTGTCTATTAGATATATTTTTATTTATATGTACATATGACAGGACAAGAGGAAATGGCCCCAAGTTGTGCCAGGGGAGGTTTAGATTAGATATTAAGAAAAATTTCTTCATAGAAAGGGTTGTAAAGAATTGGAACAGACTGCCCAGGAAAGTGGTAGACTCCTAGTCCCTAGAAGTGTTTAAAAATATGTGGATATAGCACTTGAGGACATGATTTAGTGTGAACATGATAGTGGTGCTAGGTTGACAGTTGGACTCAATGATCTTAAAGATCTTTTCCAACCATAATGATTATTTGATTCTACTTAGGTCTTATTCAGCTAAAGAAGAGTAAGTAGTGAATGGGCACATCTAAGATGCAGCCAAAATCAGATAGTGGAGAAAGGCTGCAGCATAACATATCTGTGTGGAAAACAGTCCTGATTCTCCAAAGAAATTCACAGTTCACAACATCCAGGTATGTATGACTCCTTCACTATTTTCAGTTGACCTCTGTTAAATATGATTTGTAAGTTTCTGCTGTTTGTGATGTAATGAAGAGTATGTGGTGTTGAGAGGATAATAAACAATATGCAGTGGAAGATTAAGGTTACTGAGTAATAAGAGTCATTGTCAATTGCATTTGTAACAGAAAAGGTACTGTTGATAAATAAATGACAGGACTGTATCTCAGTAGGTGGATAAGTCTATTGAAACAGTGGATCTCACTTAATTCTTATTCATAAAATCAGAATTGTTGAAAGCCAGGCAGAGATAGATCTTGCAAAGGCAATTATAACAAGTGAGAAAGGCTCTCTAGAAAATAGAGAAAAAAGTGGAGCAGCAATGTGTTAAAAGTGGGTATTGTCTAAAAGATAACATGGGTCTGGCTCAAAAATTAAATGAATGCTTCATCTCAGTTTCCAATAAAGAGAAATCTATAACACAATGACAAAGGCAGGATGGTTAATGGGAAAGATATATAGAAATGCAAATTATAATAGCTAAGGTGAAATAAAGCTCAGATGACTTGGAGGCAGGAAGATTGAGTAATCTCTATCAGAGATACTGAATAATTGACAGATGAAACAGTTCAGTAGCATGGATTCTTATTAATATTAATACTTATATAGTAAAATAAATATATTAATAATTAATTCATACTTAATGGTTGAAGAAAAGCAAAATTAGTAGCTGCAATCGGAGGGGGATAAAAAGCAGGAAATTACATATAAGAAAGTAACTATAAACACATTAGATTTGAGAAAATTTAAGAATTTAGAATGGTGCATTAAGGAAATCGCCTATTTGACTGTAGCTATTAAAATAAGTCCTGATTTACCAAAAGTGGATTTTATCCAATCAGTCTGACATTTTCATCGAGTTTATATATTTTTCTTAATGCAGTTCTCAATATCAGAGCTGAACATAAGAAACTAAAGATATTTTCATGACTAATCAACTAATTTTAATAGATTTTGCTTTAGTCGCAGCCAATATTAATAATTGTCCTTATTTTATTGGCATAAACACATCACAATATTCAACTGTACTTTTCAGCTGACTACCACCTTTACCACCTTAATGGATTTTAAGCTCACAGCAACAAAATAAGTATAGGAGGTACCATTTAATTTTGTAGACGAGATGAACTATCACAGGGTGAATGAAGACAACTGCTAAGGAAATTTATGGATGAGGCAGAGTTTCAAAGAAGACTTCATTCTACTCAGTTTCTTCTCTCCGAAATCCTCCATTCACTGTTAAAATTTTCACAAAGAAGAAGAAAGGAAACATCTGCTCCCAGTACCAAACCGATGATTTCAAAATATCTGTATTCTTTTTCATGGGCTTGGGTATGACAGCTCTACCATCCTTTTCTGCCAGATGTGGATATGTAACCCAGCTTCAAAGTCAAATACCAGTCACAGAGCAGCAAGGGCAATATAGCACTGATTGAAACCTCACTTGAGAAGTCAGATAAATGCTGAATACACTAGTACCGTTGTTTCAGAAGTATCTCTGTAGAGATACTCTCTGTAGGGGAAAACTGAGAGCACCTAAAATGAGGTTTCCACAGACAAGCTAAAGGCTTGGGACATTATCTTAAATGCAGAGATTCTGTGGTATCTCACCTGGCTTCCAGTTGTTGGTCCAGAAGGAAATTGACACCTCAGAATAATTGATACAGTGTAATAAGTTCTGAAAATGTTTTTAAAATTATTTTCTAAATTTTGGGTGTTTATTTATCAAATATGGAATTTGTTTTGTCAGACTTGGTCTTCAAACTCACAAATAGGCTCCAATTGAGAATATGCACTTACCAGACATTTCTTCTACAGAAGACTGGGGTAAGAGTAAGTACAGACTTTTGGGAACAATTTTTTCAAAACTCTGTCTAAACTTTTTGTAAATGGTAACTAACTTCCTCAGAACCACTTTTTTTTTCTCAGAATTTTGAACAGTTGGGGAAAATACAGGATCCTAAATGCTGACATTTTCTGTGTTTCAAGTGAAATGCTATTTAGACTTATAGTTCTGCTCAGTCCATTTTGACATTTTTCAGCATCTGGAAACCTGAGTATTGGAGAATAGTGGTTGGTAAACTTGAAAGCATGAAAACTGCTTATTCAGAAGTGCTGTTTTGAAAATTACTTTTATTCCTTTAACATTCCTTTTTACTCTTTTCCAGGATGAAGGTCTCTCACATGTATGTTGTATCGGGGTGCAATTGCAGCCAGTGCAAAAGTTGGAGGGCCTGTGTGTCTGTGGTGGCAGCAGCTGCAGAGACCCCAGTGGATGGATGTCAATGCCACTGGAGCAACTGCGGGTGTGTAAATGAGTGTGTGAGTGCCAGCAAATATCAAACCAGGTAAGTCACCAAGTAGGTGTGGTGGTCTGAGAGCCTGAGGGTGAATGTGTCTCTTAAGACTGAGATCACAGGGATGAGATGTGGAGTGGTTATTGGGGACCAGGAAAGTCCAACCTTGTTGTGTGTGTGTGAGAGTATTTGTGCCAGCAGCTAGAGCAGGGCTATGGCCTCAGAAGCTTATATGTTCAAGTACCAGCAGCTGGGCAGACTGGGTGTCTGAGCTCAGCTGTGGGGCCACCCACTCTGTACATGGGCACAATACATACTCCCACCAGCAGAGCTTCATTTCACTCTGTCAGAGAGGGGAGCAGGACGCAGCCATTCATGCCATCTTGCTCAAGGGAGTCCTCTGTTAGTTCGTTCTGTAGATATGTTTTGCCAGATCTGTATGCCTGTGTTTTATACCTGTGCTCTATAAACCTCTGCATGTGCATACTGGGAATGAGTGTTCAGCCTTGCTACCCATTGAACCTGGAGCTGCAACAGCTTTGCCTCTCTCAAGCTCTCAGACCCGGTCTGATTTTCCCCTAATAAAAACAAAAAAATCCCAAGTCACACTTTTTGGACAAGTTGAGGTTTTCTTCTGCATGAGACTGAGGCTTTTCTTTTGCACAGATGAATTTGCTGTATTAGAAGTCAGCGCATGCACTGCAGTGGCTAAAAAATAGTTGTTTATTTTCAGTGTTAAGCTCTTCCCTTTCCTTGGTGGCTGTTTGACATTACTGGCTGATGAAAGCCATCTTTCATTGGGTCTCCTTTTCTCTACAGCCTCAGCATTAAAATTACACACCAACACTAAAACATATGAATCATATGCAAAGTGCACTTTATTGCAGCCATGTCTAGTCTCAATCAGCCACTTTAGTGTGGCAAAAGGGTTGAGATTGCTGATCCCCAATCTCTTCCTTACAAATGTACTGTAATTTTTATTCTTCTTCCCAACTGCATTCAGAAAATGCAGCTTTTTTGAGTTTTTGCAGGAACATGCAAACAAATAAGAAGGCTTGAAATCAAAAAGGACATCAACTGATGGACAGGAAAAAGATCAGTTGTTCCCCTATATCCCTTCCAAAAGAGTGTTGCAGTTGAAGGGAGGAAGAAGTTAACCATTAGTAAACTTCTTTTATACCTTCCTACTCTGAAACGTCAAATAGATATTGTGTTTGCTGCTAGCACATGGTGCTAGTGAAAGTGAAAGACTGAAGACTTAAGAGGACATTCGTGGCTACACTGGCTGAAATGGAATCATGAAATAGCTTTTCAAATAGTTCATTTCTATTTCAAGAAGATTCAAAATGTAAGTTTAAACTAGTCTTTCTCTACACTAGCTCCTGATTACTAAAGAAAGTTTTATCTTACCTTTGCTTTTCAGAGACTAGAATTTACAATTTGCCTTGGCTTGTTGGTATATGCCACACCATGTTTAGATTGTAACCCATTTAGAATGGATTGTAACTTTACCTCTAGTGAATTTCTTAATAGAAAAAGAGACATTCAGTATATATGGCTCGGTGTTGTCATTTTGAAGTTGCAATGACCTTTTGAGTCTGAAATGGTTATATATCAAAGGACTTGCAAATGGACTCATTTGTACCTTACATACCCAACATTTTGGATTTATGTTAAGACAGAGCCAAGGTTTCTGACTTTATAAATCTCTATCTTGGCCTTAAAATGCCAAATAGAATGCACAGTCAGAAACCCTGATTCTTCAAGACCGGTAGAATGTTTGCCATTGAGTTTAATCAGCCCAAAACTTAATCCTCTATAATATCAGCTTTCTGTTTTATGACTGCATATCAAAGGTTAACCACACATTCATTCAGAAATGTTGTGTTCTATGAGTATCATTCTGTGCTATAAATTTTATAGTTCTGAAATTATTTCCATGCTCTTTGACAGAGTAGAAAGCAAGTGGAGGAAGGAGAGAAGGAGAGAGTGCCACTCTATCAAGGGAAGATATGTTCTCAAAGAATTCAGACTATCTCCTCTTCTGCCATAATTAGATTTACAGGACTAACAGGTAGATGTACAGCACACATTTATCATATTCTCAAAGTCAATTTTCGTGGTTCTTTCACTCATTCATACTATAAAGTTCGGATTTAACTTTTAATTAAATCTAGAGAATGTAAGATTGAAGCTATATTTATCAGTTTAATTTTGGAATGCTTACTGAATATACATTATTGCTCTCTGTTTCAATTGAATTTCACTTATTAAATATCCTTTTTTCCCCCCGAAAACCTCTTAGACTCCCATGGCGTCATGATTTCTTCAAAAAGAGATTTGATTTTGTAAGCAATAAATGCCCTACATCCAGGCTGTAAAATATATGCTATGATTTCTTCGACAGACTATCCATTTTTTTGCTGTATATCTATTCCCTCGTGGATCTCTGTTGGTTATAAGTTTTCTTACTGCAATGAGCAACATATGTAATGCTTTTCAAGTAATTGCCACATTGACCGATAACAGACTCCAATTTTCCTATAACATGTACTGATGGAATCAATAACATAAGTTATTACTAATCAGTGTTTGTAGAAATTAGGCACAGCAGTGCAAATATATTGATAAAATGTTTGCAAATTATATTTATATTTACTATGTGAATGCATGGCAGCTTACATGTATGCTATCTAGATGAATCAGGAATGAGAGATGTGCAATGAAGGAGTATTTCTGCGTGCTCTGCAAAGAGGTACCTGAGCTAATTCTGCTCAACAGTCCTCAGCAATAAAGGGAGAGGAGCTGTACTAGGGTGTTGCTTGCTTTGGCTTCTTGGAGCTCAGGCTTCTTGGAGCGCCTAATTAGCTTCATGTTTTAGTACACTGCACCCACACTGCATCTCTCTCCTGAGACCAGTGCTAGCTTTCTGTCTTTGCAATTTCCTTTACCAGTAGATGCACCTAAGCTGAGTAGAAAGATAATAACATTAAACAAATACTCTATTTCATTTTGGTCTTCTGTGGAAACCGATGCCTTAAAATTTTTAGGACTTATAGCTTTTCGTAGATTTTAATGTAGCTGTGTAGTTTCTCACATTTCAGAATAGTAATTAACACTTACCAAACCCTATTCCCCCATTTCAGATTGAATTTTCTAAATTCTTTAGGCTTGTTTAGACTTCTTTCAAGGCAGGAATATAGTAAACACATTGTGTTTAAGAGCATATGCACCCCAGGCCTGTACAACAAGATATCATCATAGTTAAAGTAACCTTCAAGCCCAGAACCTTGGAAAAGCTCCAAAGACAGAATGTGCTGTGAAGAAGATGAGGAAGAAAGGAGTCTTGGGACCTCCAATTCAATTTCCAGGGAGGTGTGCCAGGGAAACAGATCTAGGGACAAATAGTTCTTAGATCAGAACCATAAATTTTGAAACTCCTGGACATGGGCACATGCCTTTATCCCTTGTGTCAGAAGGCCTTCATTAAAGACCTGTTCTATATCTTATCTTTACTAAATTAGCCTAGTGAGTTTTTTAGCTCCCTGTTTTTAGGCAACAAAACAAACAGGGTAGTTCAAAAATCCAACATTTTGATATCACTTTTGTCTTTAAAGGAGTTCTGAATTTCAGTCTGAAGGTTTCTTCTGCACTCCACTAACAATATGGAAATTGCCCTATACTTCTAGAAAAGAGCTTAGTGGAAAGAAAAGAAAACAATCTTTACACCTATGTAGATTAAGGTCTCTTTTAACAGGCTTATTGATCTTTACCTTCTTTTCTTTGTCAAGGAAAACATCAAGTTCTCTCAGCACCCTTAGAGTCAGACTATTGTGTCTCATGAACTCATGTGGGTTGACTTCACCCAAGTAATACCAGACTCAACCCTTATATGCCACTTTTAATTCTCATTCTCCTGTAAGCTATTCCATGAGGACAGAGTCCTAGATGATGTTTTTGATGAAGAAGGATGAATATCTCAGAACAATTAATATCTCAGCATTATCTGTATCTCTGTCACAAAGTCCTCCACCCCATTCAACAAAGAGCCCACATTTTCCTTTTTCAGCCTTGGGAGCCCCTGGTGGTCTAGTGGTTAAGGACGCGGCGCTGTCACCACTGAGGCCCGGGTTTGATTCCTGGTCAGAGCCCCTCCCCAGGCAGATGGAGTTTGTTAGCCCTGTAAGGCAATCCATCTACGTCCTGAGGACCTCGCTGCCACTGTCCAAGCTCGCTTGGCCCCGATAGATGAACCTCAGGATTAAAGGGTGGGCTCAGTTCCGTGCACACTGTGTCTCACCTAAAAAATCCAATGCGCAGGCTGGAAGGTGTAAAAACCTTCCCCGGTTCTTCGTTTGTGAAGACTGGCCATTATTATTAAGCAGCAGAAGCTCCTCTTTTTGCCCTTAATATCCCCAGTGAGGGTCATCTTTAGTGAGTCTGGGGTTTCCAAAAGTCATCTCTATGTGTCTGATTTTAGCTGTCCATAGCCCTAACAGTGCATTCTCTTAAAAGTGGCATGGCAGCAAGCTTGGAGACCTGGGAGGGAAAGCAGCAATCCCAGGGCAGGAGCTGAATTTGCATGTGAAGGGGAAAGAATTTCAGGTGATGTGGCAGAAGGGTGAAGCTGAGCAGAGAATACAGGAAGGAGATTTTCAAGGGACTACTGAGAAGTATGGGAAAGAAAAACAGGGCATGTAAATAAAAACGTTTTTTTGGTGGTAGATGAAATTGTGAAAATTTTATGAAAAATGAGTGCATTACAGCTAACTTTGCTATCTAAAGTAAAGAAATGAAAATATCCTCACAAGCCCTTTTCTCTTTTTTGTCCTTTTGCTAGATTTCTATTACAAAAGGCTAGTTATCCTAACTTATTTTCTAATAAAAACTTTAGGAGGTTTTGTTTAGAAAACATTCTCACCTCATGTAAGCTTAGTAAAGGAGAACAAAGATGCACCTTAAGGCAGTGTTTGAATGGGGGCCCCAAACAACTTGTTTGAGAATAAATATTATTCTCTTAAGCTTCTTTAAAACATATGCCAGGATTATTGGTAATGAACATCATGACTATTATATTCATAACATATATAATATATATACTATATATATATTATATGTATATTATATATATATATCTAATAGCATAAATCCTATTGGTTCTGATACGACTTCATCATCCTATTATTCTCAAAATGTTAAAAGCCCTGATGAAAACTATGTTTTCCTAGATTATCACAGTGAACATTACTGTTTATACTATTTATTCAAAGAGATACCTATTTTCCTAAATGCTATTTCATGAAACTCATGATGAAGCACTAGGAGAATGCATTTGAATCTTATCATACTAACATTTAAAAGAGAGAATTCAGGATAACCAATGTTTTCATACTTTTATGTATATTTCCAGTATCTGGAACAGAATCAATGTAAAATAACACTAAGTGAACCATTGGTTAACAGCTACCTAGAGTCTCAGTGTTGCTATGAGCTTTTTTTCTACCAGCTGCTGAACTGTGTTGATGATTATTCTTGGTCCTTCTCCATCCCTAAAAAAAGTCCAAAAAAAAGAAAAAACAAATAAAAAACCAAAAACAAACCCAAAACAAAACAAAAGAAGAAAAAAAAAAAGAGCACGAAAGTTGCACTTAGAGATATTTTTAGAGATATTTCAATTAGCTGGATTAAATCATAAATCTCAAATATCTAATCACAGTTTCATCAAATGAGAGAAAGGTAATGTATAGTAATGACTTCTTCTTCGGATACACATAATCTTTTCTAGTAGGAGAACAAGAAATATTTCTTTAAGACTGAAATATAGGACAAGTTAAAGTGAGTTGTCAAAGCAGTTCAGTTCAGGTATTATTGAAATATGAATTCTATATTTCTAGAAATTCAGTTTGGCATTTAAGGCATCTGGTTATATAGTATTATTATAGTAGGGAATATATTAAAATATATTATAAGGTTGTCAATTTTTCTTTAACAGTTTTAAGATTTAAGTGTATATATTTACAGATTTATATATATGTCTCCTTTTAGAAACCCACTAGACATTCATCTGTGTTTTTTCATTAAATTCTTTGTTTACTTGGAGACATTAGCTGTCTATAACGACTATGAAGAAATCTTTGTAGAAATAACACTTAATATTTCTATTCCACTAGAATATTATCTTTATGAAGGTGGTACCATTCAAGTCCTGCAACCCTTAACACCATTATTGCAATGTACTCCTTAGAAAGTCATTACTAACAGTGACTTCTATGTGTCTCACAAAATGAACTTGTCTCTCTGTAATGACATATTGGAATATTTTAATATTAACTTCCTTGCAGAAATATTATGTATTTTTAAATTTTCTAAGTTATTGTTTTCAAAAAAGATCAATTTGATATCAGATCCTGAATTCCAAACAGAGGAGGAATGAGTCACTGAAGCTTAATTGCAACAGCAGAAAGCTCTGCCTTATTTAAGGTTATGAAAATAAGAAAAAAAAGAAAGGTTATGGAAAAAGAAAACAAAAAAGCATCTATTCTGAACCACATTTTTAAGGAAATAGAAAATAAAAAAAGTAGAAGAATATGTGTTCTCTTGCTGAATCTCCCCTAGATTTTAGGAACTTCTTCAGCCATGTCTCATAAACTTTCACAATGCTTTTCAAAACGTCTTCCTTTCATCTCATCTTGTTCTCTGCAAAACTGATGGAAATGAGTTTTGCAATAAGAAAATAGCCTACAGCAAACAAATACTCTGGAGATTGCAGATGGGATATTTTTCCCTTTGGAGGGAAACTAATTTTTGGTATTCTCTGTAAATACTGAAATTGTGATCTTCTAAACCTGCTTGACCAAGATTCCTACAAATTGCTTGGGGTCAGGACAGGTTTTCAATTTTATGCAAGAACACCATAGTCAAACCCTAATAACTAGTGTAAAACATTATAATTTCCACGGCAAGATGAGAAGAAAAACACTTGATTGAGCAGGTCAACAGCCAGTGTTTTCACAGAAATCATAAAAATAGTGAAGATGACTCGCTTAGCTTTTCTTGTCCCCATTTTTTCTCCACAGTTTTGGCAGATATTCAAGGCTTGCAACTTCATAATACTTATTTTTCTACTGCTCTCTAGTATTTTAATTGTGTAGGAGACTGATCTGTCAGATAGCAGTTTTGAAGTGATGTGTACTGTCTGCCTTGTATTTTTATGGTTTTAGAAAATTGAAATATAAAACAACAAAATCAAAACAAACAAACAAAAAATATCACTTTCAAAATCTGTGCCTTTACTCATCTGTGCAATAGGAAAATTTCGGAATTTTGCAAAGGCCCATAGGATGGGAAATTTTTTTTCTTATACTGCATGTGGCTGCAATTGTGGGTGTTTTAATTTGTATCCAGCAATCAAAAGATATCTTAAAAGGGACTATAAATTGCTTAACCATCCCACTGAAACAAGACAATGTCAGTACATGCAAATACTGTGTCCTGCCCTACTTGGATTTTACAAATTCTGACAGATACCTGGAGGAGCTCCCTCTTTTTTACACTTTAGTAACATCTTTACTGCCCATCACACCTATAAAATCTATGAATTTGAAATATATGAACTGTTAACATGGAAGCTTCCTACTTTGAAGTATAAAATCATGGCTTTGAGATTAATGAATAATATCAGAATGATGGCCAAACTTTCTAGAAGTTTGCTGTCTTTTCTTTGATTCTGCTTAGTAAAATATGAAACACTTCTGATTAAAAGGGTCAATCATGTACTCTTTGAGTGAGAAGGACTTAAATGATGCCTTTTAGAAGGTCAAAAAATGGTTGTATGAGTAAAAAATACATATACTTAGGAATCACAGCCTAACGTATACCTCATGACTTCCCCATCATTTCCTAAAATGAGTAGTTTGGTTAATTAGCCTTTTATGTTGTATGGTTTTGTTTCTCATTTACTTAATTTCTTATCCTGTTTGCTTATTGGATTTTTGAGGGAGTTATTGTCCTAATTGATAAATGAGGTTTTATTGTTTGTAATCAATACAGTCACTAGTTTTCCTTAAGATCACAGAAAAGACCAAAATCACCATTTTGCTTTTTATTTGCATTCAACAGACATTGCTATTTAACCTTAGCTGTAAATTACTTGCCTTTTTTTTTTTTTTTTTTTTTTTTTTTTTTTTTTTTTTTTTTTTTTTTTTTTTTTTTTTTTTTTTTTTTTTTTTTTTTTTTTTTTTTTTTTTTTTTTTTTTTAAAAAAAAAAAAGTATTTACAGGGCTGTAAAAGAGATTACAGGCCAGATTAATCAAATAACACAACAGAAACAGACTGGCTGGAGGAATATGCTATGGGTAAAGACAGATCCTGAGCACCCTGACAGGTCATTATTTACTCAATTTGAACATTCTTTAGGGTTCAAATTGCTTTGCATGTTAACACTTACTGAAGTGCATAACCCATTAAAACAGTATTATCCAACAGGAAGAATTTTCCATATTAGCTGTAAGCATTGAAAAAGTAGACTCTGAAAGATAAGATTGATAAAAACATTTGGATTTCTACGCTTGATTTGTGGTTTGGATTTTTTTTTTTTTT
>NW_020956093.1:0-1292 GCF_003031625.1 Empidonax traillii
CGGGCGCCTTCCCGCTGCTGGTGCGCGGGGACTGGGGCTCCGCCGAGCCGCCCCCCGCCCTGAGGAAGAAGCTGCTCTGCTACTTCCAGAGCCAGAAGCGCTCGGGAGGCGGCGAGTGCGAGCTGCGGGCCGGCACCGACGCCGAGACCGGGACCGGCCACCTCCTCGTCTGCTTCGCCTGCCCCGAGGGTGAGCGGCCGGGCCGGGCGGGTGGAGGCGGGTGACCCGGCGGGTCCAGGGGCCGGGGTGTTATGGATCAGGCTGTGGGCTCCCTGCGGGGAGAGTGAGGGTGCTGCGAGAGGCAGCTCACAAGCTTGAAGTTCCTGCAAGTTAAAAGATACGTACTAACTGAGTTGTTGTAGTAATATCTCCTGTCTACTACGTGATATACAGTATCTATAGGACATAGATGCCGTATACACCCCAGAATATACAGTATAGATAGTCTCTAAACATGGTGGGATTCTTGTGGATGTCCCGTGCAGGGCCTAAATTGGACTCAGTGATCCTTGTGGGTGTTTTCCAGCTTGGAAGATTCTGTGATTCTGTGATATTTTCTTACCTATATGCTCTGATTTGGTGTTGGGTACTATCCTCTAGATTTTGCAGAAAGGCTAGAAGCTAATAAATATATCCTGTGAGTTATATATACATATATACTAATCCTGATGCACAGTAGTATTGTCCAGATTGCTCTTGGGATAATAAAGGTTACGGTAATCAAACAATATATGTAGTAGCTACAGATATATATAAAAAACCCCTGATATATAACAGGCATGTATTTCTCTAAACTTGCAGCCAGGTGGAAAGGATTTAGCTGCAGTTGGATTAGATGTGTACATACACATGCATGTATGTGCATAAACACACACACACAGATATATTATGTATACTTTTTTCCTTGCCTTATGCTTCCCAGTTGCTGACTCAAGGAGCCAGTAAGTTCATCACATAGAGCCACAAGCCATTTTGACACTGGCAGGAAGAGGATGTGAAAGGGTTGGGGGCGGTTACCAACATGAAACATGTGACAGAGCTGAGCTTTGCACCTCTTGTGTTTCTTCGGGGAAATAATGTCCTTTGCTGTTCTTCCGCTTCCTTTTCAGGCAAAACGCCTTGTGCGTACTGTGTTAGTGTTGGAGTTGAAAGCTCTTTCATTTCGTGGGACAGCTAATGTGTCTGCCCTGTGTCCGGCTAGGACAGGGATAACTTTTGCAGCAGCGAAGACGGGCACAGCCGGGACC
Source organism: Empidonax traillii (assembly GCF_003031625.1). Lineage (NCBI taxonomy): Eukaryota > Metazoa > Chordata > Aves > Passeriformes > Tyrannidae > Empidonax > Empidonax traillii. The sequence goes on from NW_020956093.1 coordinate 1,248, forward strand.
CAGGGGATATTCAATCCCACCTCAGCAAGCACGGGGAAGCGGGGA
>NW_020956093.1:4104-7065 GCF_003031625.1 Empidonax traillii
CCAAAGGTAACCCTGTCCTGTGCCTGACCAAGTGCTCATAGGCAGACAACCTGCAAGCAAATCACTGCAGCTTCGGTCATTAGGGAAAGCCTGGCTTGCTGTCCCCAAAGTCAGCGTGTGCTGCCTTCTTCCTGAGTGCTCTGGATTTAGCAATACTGCTGCATGTCTAGGGTTTCAGAATCTCCTGTGATTTTGCTGGGTTTGGTTTCTTCTTGGTGTTTCTTTATCTTATGAAAGATTCCTTTTAATACCTGCTTTGTGCATGGCTTGTTTGCAGTAGTGTTTTTTCCCCATTTGCAGAGGTCTTTGTCTGCAATACAACACTAATTGTACCTACAGGTAGAGAGAGCAGGCTCTGTCCATGACTTCAGTTTTAATAGTGACTTTCTGAATAACTTAAGTTAATAATATCTGTATGTGTGTATATATATGCATTGCCTTTCAGAGGTAAACACGGTCTTGGAAAAGAAGCATTTGCTGGAACAGACGCTGATTTCTGTGCATCCCTATTACCAGTCCCTGGGAACAGCTCTCTACGGAGGAGAAAGACCAACTATCAGGATGCCAGACCCCGTTGGGGTGCCACTAGACCCATATGTCTGGCAGTTTTTACAAAGGCACGATAACCTGATCCGAGGCATAAACCAGGAAATGGCAGTTTGCCATTGTGAGCTCAAGTGGCCCCAGGCACACTGTGCAAACCCCAAAGTCACGTTGTGCCCATCGTCATCTCTCTCCGAGCAGAAGACGACAATGATTAAGCTGATCAAGACGTGGAAGCAAGATGCTTCTACTGAGTTCTCACGTATCATGGCATGTTACACAACTATAAAATGTAAAGTAAACCCTGCAGATTGGGGAGATGTGAGAAACAGGTTGTTGGAAGATGTTTCTTTGATGGTAACTGATGTTTCTGAGGACGTGGTGGTGATGGCAGGCAGCAGAGCAGCAGTGGAGAGGGCGGAGAAGGAAGTGAGGGAATGCATGGAAAAGGCCATGAAGCAAAGTGAAAGGGAAAAACAAAGCATAGAAATGTCTGTGCCGGTGATCCCAGGGAAGTATGCTGTGCTGCACAATGCTGGGTTAGAAGAGAATATTCACAAGGAATATCCGTGCCTCAAGATCTGTTATGATGACAGAAAAAAGGCTGTTCAGTTGCGGGGATTGCCTGCAGAAGTCTATAAAATCAAAGCTGACTTACTGGAAAAGGTGTTGAGTATGCCTTGTGCATCAGTGTCCATTGAACCCCTTGTTTTCCACTATCTACAGGATTTAGATAATAAAAAAACATCAGATATGTTATTCCTTCAGAAAAAAATTAATAGCTTTTATGAACTTGAGGAGGATACCGTGCTGCTGTACGGAGATACTCACAGAGATCTTTTAGAAGCAGAAAAGCAAATAAAAACCGGCTTAGAATCCAAGTGCATCAATGTGGAGGACGGCGAGGTCATTAAAAAAGAGCAGTGGAAGAAACTTCTTGCCTCCTTGCATGAGACATACAGTTCTTCCCAGGAAATGGTAATCACTGTGCAATCTGTTGGAAAAGAAAATAAAGTGATGATTGCTGGCTTTTCTAAGGCTGTAACAGAGGTTTATCAGAAGCTTAATGATTTTATAGATAAAAACACACTTGTGGAAAAAATAATCCCAGCAAATTCAGTGGTGGTAGAGTTCATAGAGAAGGAGAAATCTGGTGCTTATTGTGACTTGAGGAAGAAAGGTGTGACAGTATGTTTTGATATCAAGACACCATGTATTTCCCTGAGGGGACCAAGAGCAGAAGTGCCAGAAGCAGTCAAGATGTTTGAAAACCTTGTCTCATCCCTTTACTCAAAAGATGTGCCAATTGATAAGCCAGGAGCCAAAGAGTTCTTCATTGAGAGAAAAGATTCATGTGTTTTTGAAGCAAAGCAGAAATTTAGCTGTTTCATTAGGATCAAGGAAGAAGAAGAAAAACAGCAGCAATGGGAGGGTGATAAAGGGAAAAGAAAGCTGTACTACAAAACAAGACTGCCACATGGCATTGTAGTAGCAGTGTATAAAGGTGACTTGAGTGATTATCCCGTTGATGTTGTGGTGAATGCATCTAACGAAGACCTAAGGCACATCGGTGGCCTTGCTGAGGTGCTGTCAAGAGCTGCTGGTCCAGCACTGCAAGAAGAGTGCGATGAGCGGGTGAGGATGACCGGGCGTTTCCAGCCCGGGAGCGCAGTTCTCACAGGCGCTGGGAAACTCCCCTGCAAGAGTGTCATTCATGCTGTTGGGCCCAGGTGGAGGAAGGAAGAGCCAGAAAAGTGTATATGGTTGTTAAAAAAGGCAGTGAAGAAAAGTCTAGAACTAGCTGAAACATACAATTGTTGTTCCATAGCTCTGCCTGCTATAAGCGGAGGCATTTTTGGCTTTCCACTGCAGACATGTGCAGAATCAATTGCATCCGCCATCAAGGAGACCTTGGAAGGATCCATGGGGGACAGCAGCTTGAAGGAGGTCCATCTTGTGGATAATGCAGAAGGAACTGTTCAGGTTCTAAGTGAGACAGTAAAAGAGGTGTTTTCAGGTAAATCATCTTCCCCAAAACTGCATGTGGAAAGCTGTAAGCTGAGAAAGAGGCAGAAGGAGAAGACAAAAGAGGGTGTGAAGATGGTTACAACCAATGAAGGACTTTGCATCCGTGTAGAGGAGAAAAACGCTCAGGAAGCCACGGTATGTCTTTCATTTTCTGCTTTCCCTCTACCTTTATTGTAAGATCTTCTTGAAATTTAAATAAAAAAGGAAGAACAGTAGGTCATACTGTTTTACAAGGCACTTGCTACATAAGGAACCAAGACCTGTGTCCTAGCTAAACAGGGATGCAACCTTGCAAAACTGAGGGCAGGTTGGGATCTGTCCCTCTGCAGATGTTTCTAGAGGGCAGCTGTGAATGTTAGGATGTTTCATTCTCAGCTAGGTCTTGTTTTC
>NW_020956093.1:8861-10739 GCF_003031625.1 Empidonax traillii
AGATATTTTTGCTGTAATCTTGTTGCAGACGGATGTTGTTGTCAACAGCGTTGGCCCAGATCTGCAGTTTGGTGTGGGGCCTCTTTGCAAAGCCTTGCTGGAAAGAGCTGGACCAGAACTCCAAGTAGAGTTTGACAAAGAAAAACGAAGTCAGGCTTCTGGTCCAGGGAGTGTGGTCTGCACCAGTGGACATGCTCTGGCCTGCAACTCCGTGTTTCATGCCATACTACCTGGGTGGAATGGAGGACAGACAGAGAAGGTACCTTTTAAATATTATAATTTAAAAAAATAGATTTGAAAACAGACGTGTTTGGGATCTGTCCTGAAGTTTCAGGTTTTAGCTTAGTTAATTTAGATGGTTTGACTCCATTTGCTTCTGTTAGAGTCACCTTAAAGATGCCTTGAAGCACTGAAAGCTCCTTCTCCTACTGGTTACTCTCTTTGGAACTAATAATGAATAATGCCTTAAAGAAAAGTATCTTTGCTGTATCTTTCAGGTCTTACAAGATGTAATCAATTTCTGCTTGAAGAAAGCTGAGGAACTTGGACTGAAATCAATTTCTTTCCCAGCTCTTGGGACTGGTGGATTTGGATTTCCTAAAAGCCTTGTTTCTAAGTTAATGTTTGATGTGGTGTTTGAGTTCAGTCGAAGTCACACTGTGAAGAATCTCCAGGAAGTTCATTTTCTCTTGCATCCAAAAGACATTGATAATGTTCAGGTAGTTTTTCTCAGGACAAAGCTGTCTATGCTACATACTGTTCTGATTATGCCTTACTAATGTATTTTAGTAATGTATTTAGTAATGTATTTTAGTAATATTATTAAATTTAGTAATATTATTAAATTTTCTTAAGTGAATAATTTAGCACTTTCTTACTTCTACGGCCTCACTGCTGGCTGTAAATGCCTGCAGATGCTCCCTTGTCTTTTGACAGAGGAGTTCTGGCAATTCAGAGACATTACCTCTTATCACACTGTCCAGCTGGGTCTTCTGCTGTTATTAGTGACACCTGAATGTGACTGTAAATTCTGTTAGGGAGCTCAGCGAGAGCTACGTGGCTGTTAATCCTAATTATAGAAACATTCCATATATAAACTGTGAAATGCTGTGTTTGGTACCTTTCTTCTCTCCTTAGGCTTTTACCACTGAGCTAAAACATAGGATAGCTGCAAGTGGCAGTGCTGCAGCACCACAGCCAGGTAAGTTGTGTAGGGGCAGGAGGTGAGCACGGGGGAGAATGTAGATACTGTTGAGTGGTTTTATATATATCAGGAAACAAGAGAAATATCATCAGGGCACAGGGCATTTTTCTTCATCCTATTTGGTTTCCTTTTAAATGCCATTTTAAAAAACTGTAGGAATTCATTTTGCTGAGGGTGTGCTCACCTCTTGGTGAGGCCAATCTTATCCTTTGGAAGAGAGTGTCCCAATAGGACACCCAAGTGGGAGAACTTTGCCAAACAAGCCATGAATAACATGTATTTCTGTACCTTTAATTTCCTTTTTAGAGATAGATATACACAGAAAGGATGTGACCCAATAGCAAAAGCACTGGAGTGAACTGCACCAAGGGCAGAGGCTTATTCTTAAGGATATCCAGCTCACTCTTCTCAGCTGCTGAGTCCCAGGGAGATGAAGTTAAGAGTGTGCAGATAAAATAAGACTTAGAGAAATTTAGACTAGAAGGAAGGAAGAGTTTTGTAACTGTGAAGGTAAAGATGAAATATCTTGCAAAACTGATGTGATGGGTTCTCCGTTATTGGCAGTGCTTTAGCTGGATCCTCCATTTCTTGTAAGAGTTAATTCAGGAAACTGTGTTACAGAGCTGGTCAGATCAGACAAACCCTGAGGCCATTTTCTGGATTGGTGTTGCAAG
>NW_020956093.1:10760-13240 GCF_003031625.1 Empidonax traillii
GAAATGGAGTCAAGAGAAAAGCAGAGGCAGTGTACATCCATCAAACTGATCTAGAGCGTATTCCTTAAAAGGATAAATAGAAGTTTCCATCAGTGGAAGAGAATAATATCCCAAGGTAGAGGAGAAGTGATTGAAGATACGTTCTTTCCCTTGCAGGTTTCACTAGCCCTGTTTCTACTGAAGTCTTGGGAGTTTATGAAATGAAGATTGGTTCCATCACACTCCAAGTACTTAGTGGAGATATTACCAAGGAAGATACAGAGGTTATTGTAAACATAGCAAATCCGTCTTTTGATGTCAAAACAGGTATTGTATTAAAGATGTAGTTCTTTAGGGATAAATTAGAGTTAGGTTTTAGAAGGGGGTAGGGGAAAGAATTGTCCATACAGGAAATTTTTATGAAATATTTTTCAGATCAGAGAGGGAGGGATTTGTGATTAATCCTGATATAGATCTTAAATAGCTTTTTTGCATGTACTGAATATTTGATTTAGTTTCCAAGTAGAAGGCATCTGACCAGATTTTTCTTGCTTGAAACCAAAAATGTTTAAATAAAAGGGAATTTTCAGATCTAGGAGAATTCTGAAAAACTGCTCTTGTCCTAAAATGTTTCATTCTAAGGCAAAGTCCTGGTTAAGTAAATTGACCTGTAAGAAGCAGAGGGTTCTGACACTGAGAATGAGACACATGAAAGATACCAAATGATAAAATGCAAAGCCATGGGAGAGTTTGGTGAAGGTCATATGGGTTTAGCTGGTGAAACGATGAAATAGGAGTTGTTCTTAATGATTTGTAATCAGCAGTGAAGGCAGTGTTGTGTCTGCAGCCAGTGCAGTGTGTCATGGAGGGTACTTAGGGGAACGGTCAAGGTTTTGCACTTTGTGGGATCTTGCCATACAAGAATTCAGGGCATTTGTAGAGTAGAGAAGTTGGGCAGAGTTTTGAGTCGAGATAGGTGACTTAACGAATGCCTGTGCTTTTCTTGTGTGATTTAAGGAGTCTTCAAAGCCATTATGGATGCTGCTGGTTGCCAGGTGGTAAACGAATGTGCTCAGTATGGTATGTTGATGCATGTTGAGGCACACTTTTTGGTTTGATTAATTTGTGTATTGTTGTTCTCTCTGAAAATGTAAAGTTGTTTTGTAATTCTCTATTCTGATGGCATAACTGTTTTACCTGAAAAAGACAGCTTTCACTTTCAGGAATTTTGAAAAGTCCCCTTCCTGTTTTGACACCTACTTTGAGAATTTTTCTTTTCCCAGTTGTTTAGCAACAACTTAGACATCAGTGTGTTATGCACATTATTGTCATCCTGGATCCAAAACACGGCCCTATACCAGCTGCTAAGAAGAAAATTAACTCTATCCCAGCTGAAACCAGGACAACCCTGATCATAATTCCTCTGTTCTCTGCATTCTGGCAGAAGAGTAGAGCCGTAAAATTCCAGCTCCCTGGGGTTGGCCTCTATGAGCAGAGAAAGGCTCATAAAAAAAGCAGTGGCCTAAGAAAGGATTTCTCATAGAAATGACTTTGGCATGCTTTTAAATAAAAGTGAGCTGTATTTAAAGTCATCCTAAATTCTTAAATTGCAAATTTAATAATTCTTAAATTGGAAATTCTTAAATAGGAAACTGCTTTGTAGCAGAGATCTCAGGAAATTGAGATCTCACACATTTACTTGAACTGATTCCTTAAAGAATCTCTGCATTCTGTATTTACACAGAAAACCAGAGAATCAGTGAAACCCAGAATAATGTAGCTTGCAGTAGATCTCTTTCCCCTTTTTCATGTTCTCTTCAAGGATCAGTATAACCAGCTGTCCTACCAGAAGAGAAAGGCACTTTAAAAGTCTCTCCTTCTTTATCTTCTCTCTTCCAGCTGGGCAGCATCAAAGTGCCTTTATTACTACACAGGGTGGAAATCTGTTGTGCAGTAAAATCATTCACTTGCTTTCCAGTAACGACGTGAAGTGTCAGGTCTCCAAAGTGCTTAAGGAGTGTGAGCAAAAGATGTACAAATCTGTTGCCTTCCCAGCTATTGGAACAGGTTTGTGTTTTCTTGGGGAAGCAACGAGGGCTGTGATGGGGATAGTTCAGAAACTGGGGAAAAGTTAATATGGAGAACAGTAGACTTGTACAGGAAACTGTTCACTGCTACGTGCCTTTTCTTTTTGTTTAGGTCAAGCAGGACAGAGTCCAGCAAAGGTGGCTGATGAAATGTTGGATGCCATAGTAGAGTTTGCAAGCAAAAAATCAGTACAGCATTTGCAGACAATTAAAATCGTCATCTTCCAGACAAATATGCTGAAGGACTTTTATGAAAGCATGAAGAAAAGAGAAGATTTGGATTCATCCACCGCAGATTCATGGTTTTCTGTGTTTAAATGTAAGTAGGTGGATTTTCTGTGTGCATGGGCAAATTGGAGTTCTTCTGTTTACAACTAATAATTGACATATATTTATCTACAGCCTTCTTTTGGG
>NW_020956093.1:14005-15924 GCF_003031625.1 Empidonax traillii
AATTTCTCCCCCAGAAATTACTATTTCTGGTATTAGCAGGGATGTCTGGTTTGTTTTGGTAGAAGTTCAAAAAATGATCCAAAAAATGAAGGATGCTGAAGAAGAACAATCCAAGGCAGAACTTCTTTCTAAGCTGGTGGAATGGAGGTATCTAGGAAGCAACGATACCTTTGTTGCTTTCGATAAATACACAAATATGCAGCTGGAGAATGCCAAACGAGCAAAGAAACCATATATTGATGTCAAAATTAACAAGAAGAACTACAAGGTGGATCTAAATACTCAACAGGCTCGTGATAACCATGGAAAAACTATAAACATTCAGCGTGTGTCAAGGACTGAAGGTGAATTACACTTGTTTTAAATAACAAAAAAGTTTAATAGTGATTAATGAATGATGCTTCTGATAAAGGCCATCTCAGGAATCCTAGAAAACATAAGGTATTCCGTAGGTGGTTTTTTTGTTTTCTTGGATGTGCCATAGCCAGCAGTTTGGATTTCCATAACTAGTGGCAGGTATGACTGAGACCAGGCAATCAGTGTTAAAATTAAGTAATATCCGGACATACGTGAGTAGAGAGCACAAATTTCTTGCTTAAGTCTGACAAAGGAAGTGGTGTATGAAGTGGGCTTTTCCAGTTTGTTTTAGTTCAATATTGCTATGGGGATAATTGGACTAGAGAAAATGGAAAATCTTAACATTGTACTTTGACAGTACTTGTAGAATAAAGTATTGTGAACAGTACTGCCCTGTTAGCCCCCTCTATGCAGTTGGTTGTAAGATGTGCCTGTAAAGCTGAGCTACTTTTCTATCATAATAACGTAATCTCTGTTTTACATATATGCAATCAACAGAGCTCCCTAAGGAGTGGGAAGACATGCAAGATGAAGGTGTCAGAGTGGTGAATCTCAATCCATCGCATCCGCATTACAAAGCAGTTGAGAAGAGCTTTAGGACAACCTGTGCCAACTTTACCATAGAGAAGGTGAAATCGTATGGGGGGTGAAAATGTCCATGCTTGGGCTAGAAACATTAATATACTATTTTACAACTCCTTCCTTGTCATTCCCAGAGCCTTTCAGTCTAAGCTGTTGGTTTTAACCAAAGTGTCAAGATTTGATCCTGCTTATTAAGAGTCTGAAACAGAATGCACAGGCATTTAATTGCTGGAGAGAAGATATAGCAGAAAAGATAGTGAAAATAAGAGTGAGAATAATGTGTTTAAAAAATTTTCTTCCCTCAGGAGATTCGATAAGCATGGTCAGGAAAATACAAACAGAACACTGATTATAGTTGAAGCAGGAGAAAAGATGGTGAAAATAAGAGTGAGAATAATATGTTTAAAAAATTCGAAAATATACACAGAACACTGATTATAGTCATGTAACGGCATGATGTCGTTTTCCACTAAAAATGGAAAGCTGTTACAGCAATGCCTTTCAGATTATATTTTGATACAGAGACACTGCTTCCCCTTGAGCTATGTTCACATTGTTGGCATAGGGAGCCAGCAGCATCTATCCTCCCACCAATTTATTTTTATATAGGAATTTCTTATGGATTGCTAAGCTATGCATTTAAGGAACCAAGTTTGACTTTCAAGCTTAGATCTAGAAGAGAAACAAATTCAGTGTAATGCTATCACTGCAGCCTATCCCTTAGTGAGGAAATCATCAGTAAAGATGATTGAGATGTACAGAAGACATCTTCCAACAGAGCCCCTAGCAGCGGTACAGCAGCCTGTTTCTAGAAATGACAATGCACAGCTACCATGATTGCTGTGTACCTGGTATACTGGAGAGGCAAGACAAACATATGCTCAAAATTACTAAGTCTGAAAATCTCTTGTAATGTTCTTTGGTTTCTGATTTTTTAGGAGGTTTACATATTCAGTTCCCCTACCCAAATCACATACTAA
>NW_020956093.1:16587-19140 GCF_003031625.1 Empidonax traillii
TTTGATTTCATTTTAATGCTCTCCTGCCATGATAAATATTTATCCCTACCAGAGTAAATATAGTTAATTTTGTAATTTTGCAGATTGAAAGAGTACAAAATCCCTTCCTCTGGCAGTCATACCAATTAAAAAAAAAATCTATCTGTAGAAAGAATAAAAGGGAAAATAATGAGAAGTTGCTATTTCATGGGACTACTGCATCCTCACTGAGCAAGATCAACCACTCTGGATTTAACCGCGGGTTTGCTGGAAGGAATGGTGAGTCATTATCCAAATTGGTTCATTCCTAGACATGTATGGGTGCTATGGAATACCAACATTATAGTGCTGTCAGCACAACATGAAGACTGAATGAAATTGGAGAACAAAATAATAAACAACTCCAGAGTATAATCCATCTATATGATAGAGGTATTATTTAATAGACAATTATTAAATCTTTAGCATAAAGACTTTCTGCCTCAGTTCAAAGATTGTTTTGTCCAGTTGCTCTAGTACAGTCATATTGTGTTTATTATTCACTAGTATTTGAAGCTGAAGGACAGGATCCAAAGAAGTGGATCTTGGACTGCATTGAGGTGCTAGTTGCTCTTAGAGGCCCCGTCACCTTACTTCAAAAGTCCTTAATTTCTGTTCTTAGTGTCTTCTTCCTTAAGACTTCATTGTACATGCCTAGGGCTGAGTTGATCTTGAGCAAGCTGGGCAGTTTAACTCAGACCTAGCTGACACTTTGGTGTGGCCTGGATCCAAAAGTAGATGTTTCTCTGCCTGGATCCTCTGGAGGTCCTTACACTGAGATTTTCTTGAATAAATGAAGCCCAGCATACACAAATGTATCAGGTATATAAATATGCACAGGTAGGAATGGCAGCCACATTTTCTTTCTAAAACATGACCAGCGGAGCTGTAGTTTCACTTTCCTGTCAGGATGTTGGATTTAGTCAGAAAGTAAAAGTGCTAGATCCTTATAGCTATGTGGGTTCATGTTTGATTATGATACAAAGGATTATTGTGGAGTTTTCTGTCTAAATTTATAACATCTGCAGAGTTTAAAAAAAGGGGAGGGCTTTAGAGATTCCTATGAAAATAACAACACTATTTGAAAATGTTGTCTTTTCAAACAGCTGCAGCCTTTGGAAACGGAACCTACTTTGCTATTAACGCAAGTTATTCTGCTCAGGATCGGTATTCTGTTCCAGATTCAAATGGGAAAAAACACATGTACTTGGCTCGGGTCCTCACTGGGCAGTACTGTGCTGGGGCTGCTGGACTAATCACTCCACCACCAAAGAACCCAGCCGACCCTACTGACCTGTATGACAGCGTGGTTGATAATGTGTCTAATCCAACAATTTTTGTCATTTTTAATGACATTCAGGCATATCCAGAATACCTTATTACTTTCAAACAATAGAACAATCTTAATAGTCTGGAAAATTTTAGTGCCTTTTTACATGTGGGAATTGACATGGCAATTCTTTATTCTTATGTTTAGGTTTCTTTAGGTAGTTATTGATCTATCCATGTGTTTAAATGTCTTCAACAGGAGAATCAACATAAGCCAGTATTCTAGGACATGCTATTTCAGTGCTCCCATTTCAAATTCAGTTATCTAGAGATGTAGGCAAGAGCTGTGAGAGCAGCTCCAACCTCTTCCTATGCCCGGCAGAGGGCAATGATAGGAGAGGGAACTGCTCTGCCTTACCTATGGCCAGGAGTAAGTGGCATAGGCTAGGTCAGTGTACCTACATGTTCCAGTATTCACCATGAAACACCAAGTGCTTGGCTCCCTGTGAGGATTTGTTCAAAATGCTTCATGCTGAGAGATTCATAAAGGTCTTTTGCATCCACAACAGTGCTATGATTCTATGATTTTAATAACCTCACTCACCAGCAGAGTTTTCAGTCATTCTCAGGACTCCACTCACCCTTGCTGGTGCTGAAAGTCTGGAAGAAAAAAAATTTCCAGTATTTAACATTCACTTTGCACCATTGTTTCACCCCCCCTTACCCTGATATGGCATACTTTATTATTCCCTAGGTATAAATTACTGGACATTGATATTCATACCATATTCAACAGGTATTCATACCTGTTTCTTAGGGGAATTCTCCATGGTACCCTACATTACCTACATTGAGCTTCCCCGTACAAAATCACTGCTTCTGCAATTTTTAAGACTGTAAACAGGGACTTTTAATTTCATCTTATCAATGCTGAAACATTAACCCTTCTGTAGATCTATTCTCCAATTTGCAGAGAGTCAATTACAGGGGCGTAACTCATCATGCTTAAACAACTTGAAATTTTTTAAAGTCCTCTCAAACAAGTAACTAATGACATTTGTACATCTTTGCATGCTGTGGAGTTAATCAGGTGATACTCTTACAACTGCCAATCAAAAACTGTATGCATGAGTTTTAATAAAAGTAATTTCAAACCCCTACATTGTACGACTGAGTTGTTTACACAAAGGATCACACCTCATTTTCACAGTTGCTTTACATTTGAATATGTTATAGTGATGCTATAAAAGTTTAGAAGACAAAATT
>NW_020956093.1:20476-84086 GCF_003031625.1 Empidonax traillii
GGAAGGGCCTGGAGCACAAGTCTTGCGAGGATCAGCTGAGGGAGCTGGGGGGGCTCAGCCTGGACAAGAGGAGGCTCAGGGGTGACCTCATCACTCTACAAATAGCAGACAGGAGGTTGTCACCAGGTGGGGTCGGTCTCTTCTCCCACGTTACAAGCGCCAGGACAAGCGGAAATTACCTCATTGGTTTAAACCTCAAACGGTTTCGATTGAATATTAGGAAAAATTACTTCACAGAAAGGGCGGTCGAGCACTGGAACGGCCTGCCCGGGGAAGCGGTGGAATCACCGTCCCTGGGAGCGCTAAAAACACGTGCAGATGTGGCGTTCGGGGTCAAACTTTGGTGGTGAGAACGGCAGCGCTGGCTGAGCTCCGGCCTCGGTGATGTTGAAAGCCCATCCCACCCCAATGACCCTGAGACTCCGGATCGCCCTCCCGCGCCCCGCCCGCCGCCTCCCCCTCACAGCCTTCTCCGCCCCTCGGGACCCCGCGCCCAATCAGCAGTGCCCGCTGCCGCCGCCCCGCCCCCCTCGCTTGCCCATTGGCGGGAGCCGCTCCCCCGGCGCTGCCTCCATGGCGACGCGGCGCACGGCCACTCCAAGATGGCCGCCGAGCCGGGCGGCGGGCGCGCCGCTGCCGCCCGCCGCTCCCGCCCGGGGCTCAGCGCCTTTCCCACCGGGCTCCTGCTGCTGCCGCTCCTGCTGCCGCTCCTGCTGCCTTCTCCCTCCGCTTCCTCCTCTTGTGACCACCGCGTGCCCAGCCGTGGCCAGGTGCGGCCGCCGCGGGGCTCCTCAGGCGGCGGTGGGGGGGGTGTTGGGCAGCAGAGGGTGCCCCGCTCCCCGGTCGCGCTGTTGGGTCGGCCCGTTCTCGGCTTCCCCCGGGCGGGCTGTGCCGGGTGTGGCCCCGCGGCCGCGGGTGTGGTCGGTGACGGCGGCGGGCGGGCGCGGGGCGGTTCTTCCTGGTGAGGGAAGGGTTGGGAAGGGGCTGGAAGGGGCTGATGGAGCGGTGCTGCCGCGGGGAGAAGGAGCAGCGGGCCCGGGGTGCTGCGTCTGTCCCGCTGAGCTGCCTCGTCCAGCGGCCCGTTCCTCTCCTTGCCAGGTTGTGTATCAAGTTCCTCTCAAGGAAAATCATGTATCGAAGCGAAACGTGGATCAACAGCTAAGAATTAAGATTGTATATGACACTAGTGTTGAGAAGTGAGTATAATGTTGTGGCAGCTTTTTTTTTTTTTTGGTCTTTGTAGCTGAGAGTGGAAACCTTATTAACTAAAGCGTGATTGTTTTTTTTTTAAATGTAGCTTGCTGCTTGAGAAAAGGCACCTTATAAAGGTATGTTATACTTGCTTCCTCTTTTTGTGAGTACATATTTTATTATATGCAAAAAATTACGGCAAATTTAATGAGAAGCTTTGAATACCAGCAATTTAATATGCTCTAGTGAAAGAAACCAAGGCTTTGTGTATAGGTTATGCCTCTATTCCAAATAATTCCAGTGTTCTGCCGAATGTAGTTTGACAGGTGTTTGCTGTATCCAGGTTGTAAACGTATCAGTAGGAAATGTGTATATAGTTTTTAAAACCTCTTTGAAGCTGTACATTGAAATTAATACTGGCTCCCTTCCCATTTTGTAATTCCAATAACAAAATATAGGAACACTGAAACAAAATATTTCCTAGATATGTTGATAATAACTGAACTTCTTGTGGAGTGTGGGTTATCCCTATTCTGCTGTACCACAACATCTGGCACATTTCATGTAACTTGGTAGTTAATACCTTTCTGGTGAGTTGTGTCTGCACTGCTGCTGGGTGACTTTGATTTTCTTGTCCTGTTCAGAACAAACTCTTCCCCCAAGCTATATCTTATTTGGAGAAGACGTTTCAAGTGCGCAAATCCACAAGTACTATATTACTAAGCAGGTGCGTGAAAGTTTATTGAAAATCACTCGCTATATTTCATATTTAACATTGTGTTGTATAGCTTTTAAAAGTAGAATAGAATAAGAGTCTAAGAAACACTATCCTGCATCAGACCAGTGACCCACCTGACCCAGTGGAGGTGGCAGATGCTCTTTTAGGGAGCATTCACAAATCTGCCAGCCTGCCATTATTGACATTTGCATTTGTTGTGTCAGAAATGTTGAAGGCTATACATGCTGCCAGTTCCCTTTTATACGTACCCCATTTATGAACCCGTTCCTAATCTCTCTTTGAACCTGTGGATGCACCATTAACAGCTATGGAAGCATTTTGTCTTCCCTAGCAGGGTAACTAACAATTTTCACTGTGAAAGCTTTATTAAAATACCAATATAATGCTTTTGGACTATTCTAGAGTTTTGTTTTAATAATAAAAGAGTGATGACTGTCTTTCATGTTTCATTCAAGGCAATGTGTGACAAACCAGTATTTAAGGAGGAAAGCTGACCCTCATAGATACTGCCAAAAAGCCTGTGCAGAGCATACGAGATGTGGGCCAGTTATAGTTCCTGAGGAACACCTCCAGGTAAGCTCAGCTGTCCAAGTGGCTCCTAATCTTTGGAAGATTACTGTTTGTGGAAATAATGAAAAAGTTAATATTGCTAACTGTGCATAAGTGATCTTTTTGTGGGAGATCCCTAAGTCTGAGGGACAGAATAGAACAACTTAAGGGGAGTTCCTGTAGTTTATGTTGTTGAACCAAAAGTCAAATAAAACTGGACTGGTTACTGTTTTCTAAGCCTACATTATAATGATGTACACAGAGAGGATGAGATTTGAAGCTTATTAAATTGCTACTAGTCAATTTGTTATTCACCTTGATCAACGAGTTGGATTTTCACAGAGCTAATAATAAGTGTTGATTTTTTTAAAAGTCCTTGCTTGAAGAGGTTATCCCCTGACCCAAGAGCGTGGTGCAGGAAATGTTTCTGACATGTTCTCTTGCATGAATTTTTGATTCAGCTGCAGTATGTGATCAGTAGATTTCTTTCTCTTCTTCTTTTAACTTTAACTTTACATTTCATCTGCACATTAGAAACATACACGATTATATGAGAAATGCATTTGCTACTTGTATATACTGGCTCTGGTTTTTTGTTTGTTTGTTTGTTTTTGTTTGGTTTTTTCTGAAATTTTTTTTGATTTGTAGGAATACAGGGTGCTAATTTTGGGAAGCTTCGTAGGCTTTTTTTTTTTTTTTTTAAAGCTGCCATCTTCATGGTGTCTGATAAATCAAAAGAGCTAGTCATTTGAAAGTTATTCCTTGACTCTGATTTTGTTTACCATCTTCATAGGGCGTTTTCTTACCTTTTGCTGTTTTACAATGGGATTTGTTCTCAGCCTCAAGCTAATTAAATCATCATAAGAAATTCTGATTGTAGCTAAAGTGTTTTAATTGTTCCATGTGAATATTGTAAAGCAATGCAGGGTGTACAATGACAGTGACTGGCATCGCAGGCCCACTGGCTCACCTGACCAAGAAGGGGTTCGAGATGCTGACTTTGTGCTCTACGTTAGTGCTCTCACTACTGAAAGGTGTGGCCATGAAAATATCATTGCATATGCAGCCTACTGCCAGCTGGAAGCTGAAATGGACAGGCAAGTATTCCCTCTGTTGCAAACTCTTTTTTAAATTAAGCTTTCATGTTTTGAATTGTTCAGATGTGGAATTTAATTGTCTACCTGTGTTGTGTAACAAGGTAGGAGTCACTGAAATAGACAAGCACAGTATTTATGTAAAACCACAAAGCCATCAAATAGTGCTTAACTTGCAAAGTTGAGTCACATGAGTTAAAGCTAATCCTCCACTGTTAATGCCTAAACTTTATCTCAAGATCCTCTTTCTGGGTGAGTGAATGTCATGTGTTCACAGACTTATAGGAGAATGCAAGTGGCTCTTGTTTCCACCTCAGTTGTAGTCACTGTCACAGGCTTTGTACCTCTGTAGGGTCTTACTTAAATTCAGATCTCTTAGGCTGTTGTCACTGACAGCTGTGCAGACCACTGAGTGTAGAGATTGATTGATCCCACCCCTCCCCATCCCAACAGTAAACTAGTCACTGAATTATTAACAGATATAACATTTATCGATGATTGGGCAAGTTGTTTGGAAGGACTTATTTTTATTTTCTTTAATCTTCTGCTGCTTCAAGTCAATATGATTTGAATTTGCTAGTATTTTACTGAAACACATGTAACTTTAAAACTGTCTTACAGGCCAATAGCAGGATATGCCAATTTGTGTCCAAATATGATTTCAACACAAGCTCAGGAATTCATTGGCATGTTGTCTACAGTGAAACACGAGATCATCCATGCACTGGTGAGGGCTGATGTTATAAAATGTGTTTCCCTGAAATTGGGGCCTGCTTCCTGACATACTTCCAGCTTGTTGCAAGAGAAGGATGTTCGATGGAGGAAAGCTCTTGCTTTACCTACTTAAATTTGTGTGTTTATTGCCTTGGAGCACAGTACTTCCAGTGTTTCTGTGCCAAGGGTGGGAACTCTTTCATCTCGTTTGACTTTGGATTTGAATGTCTTACCAAAGATTTCCATGTGTTTGTTTTTTAACTTGAAGGGTTTCTCTGCTGGATTGTTTGCATTTTATCGTGATGATGATGGAAAACCTTTGACACCAAGATATGCAGATGGACTCCCTCCTTTTAATGAAAGGTATTGCATGTTTTTTGAACCTCTTGGTACTCCTATTGAAGGATGTTTTCCTGTTGCCTTTTTAGGATGTATTCTTGCCTGTTAAAAATCCAGCTTCATTCCATTATTAGAGCACTTTGCCTTTATTATGTTCAAACATTGGTGTGTGGTGGTTTTTTAGTCTTTCTTTACACTGCCATTAAGCACTTGTATTATTGACATGTATTACAAATTAAGACAGGATTTAATTTATCAGGAGGCTTGAACTTAAGCATTACAATTACCTGTGCCTAAATTTTGATGCTGATGAACACCTCTCTAAATTAAGGATTGTGTTTTCTGTAGACTGCCTAATGTCAGTGCAGTTTGTTTTTGAGATATGTATCATTCAAGGTTTATAGTTATGCAGAACTGACAAGGTGTGTAGTCTGCCGTGTGAGTTTTCTGACTTGTTACAGAATGAGCAATTTGCTTTTTTAATTCTTTATGTAGTTGATGTGGTAGAGATGTTCTTCTAGGGATTTTTTTTTAAGGTGGAAGGGTAGAGAGCTTTCTTTGTTCACCTTTTTATAATAGCAATTCTGAGGATTTGAATTTCATTTCTTATCCTCTTGGTAACAGTAAAAAATATGTCTTGAGTTTATAGACATGTTTTTAATAATCTTTGCCTTGTTACATCAGAGTTGTATGTATAATGAGCACGTATCTTAAAAAAGAGAAATGTTGCATAATAAAATTTTTAATTTAGGAAGCCTGAGGGAGCAGAGAGATTATCTGTGATTCTGTTTCTTACGGAGAAAAATCTTTTCACAGTGGCAAGTCTTTGTGGGAAACACCTGTAACCAAAGCATTCTCCTTGCAGCCTAGGTTTGTATCAGTGGAGCAGTAAAGTCGTCCACAGAGCAGTGAGGTTGTGGGATGTACGTGGTGGCAAAATGCTGCGCCATGCTGTTCACCTTCTGGTAACACCTCGTGTGGTCGTAAGTGTGGAGTAACTTTTAAACTTCGTGTGCCAAGGTTCCCATCGTGTTCTCTTATTCCCTGCTCCTTAAGAAGTAATAACCTAACACTGAATACCCTTTCCCCGAAAGCATGGCCCAAAGCCTACCCCATTAAGACTGTGTAGTTAGTTGAAAGGGTGGATCCAAAGTGGAAAATGGATGGCAGACAGCATGAAATAAATAAATGGACTTAATATTAAGTCCAATATACAAGGAAGGCACTGGGAAGTAAATTATGAAAGGTTAAGCAAAACTGGTGTTGAAGAGATTCTGTAATCCTACTCTTCAAATGTTTTCCTAGACTGAGACACCTATTCAGTGTTCCTGTTCCTTTAATAGATAGCGCTGTCATTGCTTTTCTCGTTTGTAAGATCATTCTGTTTTCTACTTTTCTCTTTAAAAGCATTGGTTTAATATTTTCTCTAGTTTTATTGATTACAAAATAATACCGTTAATGTTTTGTCATGTTTAAAAATAAATTCCTTGAGTTTTCTTGGAAATCTTTCTTGCTTCCCACGCCTCTGTCTCTCCCTCTGTGCCACGAAAAGAACATATAGTCAAGTGTAATAAATTGGTATTGTAAATAAGTCATAGTGTTAGTCATATTTGGCCACAGATAATATTTTTGTTTGTTTTAAATCTAACACTGTATATAGAGCAAACTTGGATTAATTACCCCTAGTTTTGCTCATTTGTTCCCAGGAGATGAGTAGACAGAGTGTTAGGTTTTCTGTTGGGGTGCTTGGTGGCTTAGTCAGCCTCTGAGTAGAAGTGTTTTACACTGAGAGGAAAATAAAATGGTAGAAAATGAAATGCTGAAATACTTTTAAAAGGTAATTCTAGAGCAATAGGGTGTCATGTGGGTCTCCATCTCAATATTTTGAGAGTTGTAAATGTTTTCTTTCTAGGAAGAAGCTCGAAAACATTTTAATTGTCCAATTCTAGAGGGAATGGAGCTTGAAAATCAAGGTGGCATGGGTACTGAGCTCAATCACTGGGAGAAGAGATTGTTGGAGGTTAGTGCTGACATTAGGAATGAAAGGGGATGTGGGAATGTCTGCTCCCTCCACCTTGATTTTTAGGTTTAGTGTGGTACCTACTGGAACCTTGAAAATGCAGGGATATCAAACCTCACTGAAATACATCACAAACAGTACTTAATACTTAGATTTATCCAGACATGCGGCATCTACCTCTTAACCTTTTTGCTAAATTTCAGAGTATGAGTTTGAGATAAGATGATAACTGAAAAACTAAATGTCTCTTACTGCTGTCTGCCATTTACCCTTCGAGGAGGTTTGCTCCCTTTTTAGTGCAAGGGGGATAGTCCTTTGAATCAATTCAGCTTTGTTGCCCTCTGCTTCATATATCAAATATGAGATCATTCTTCATTACCTTGACATCTTCTCTGTTCATGTACCCTGGCATTGGCTTTTGCCATCTGTCTTCCAGAACCCAGTCTGATCAAGAAAACACTTATTTCCCTCCTGACATTTAAACTAATTTTTATTTATAACTTTGTGCTGTGTTAGATTTTTGGCAGAGGTACACTTTCTAGTCACTGGCATATGCAGTGAGGTAAACAAGAAGGGAAATGCTTCAGGACAGACCTTTT
Source organism: Empidonax traillii (assembly GCF_003031625.1). Classification (NCBI taxonomy): domain Eukaryota; kingdom Metazoa; phylum Chordata; class Aves; order Passeriformes; family Tyrannidae; genus Empidonax; species Empidonax traillii. The sequence goes on from NW_020956093.1 coordinate 27,722, forward strand.
ATGAAGGAGGATAGGATTTGGTTGTCTGTAGTAAAAAGAGACTGGTAATAAAATGCCTTTTCATAGGAAGGATTTTCTTACAATAATGATTTTCAGTGGCTTACTAATAGTAACTGGTAACTTTCAGAATGAAGCAATGACTGGATCCCATACCCAGAATCGAGTCTTTTCCAGGATCACCTTGGCATTAATGGAAGACACAGGGTAGGAATTAAGAATGAGGGTTGTGTTTTGGTTCATTTGTGTTTGGTTTTCATTGTACTTGATTTTGTTTGGACTTACCATTTGCAGCACAGTAGATAATCATCATAACTGGCATAGCACTAAACAAGGAGTTAGACCCCATATGATTTTTTTTATTCATGTATTTCAAAACCCATTCTTAATTTAGCCTTAAGAAAAACAGGCATTGCAATGCATAATACTGTTTGTAGAGTCTGTTTACTTTTTTCCTAATGTAAGTCTTCTCTAGTTGCATGCAGTACATATTGATCATTTTTTTCAAATCTTGCAGATAGAAAGCAGAAATTGCCTAAAACATCATCTTTCTGAATGCATTGTTCCTTTGCAGATCATGAAATTTTCTTCTAGTTCATTGGGACATGAAAAACAGTGTAATTGTAATATATTTTGTTACGGGCAGAAAGGGATGCAGTTTCCCTTTTTCTTCATTTGAAGACCTTAAGGCATAGTATGAAGTTCTTTGAACTGCAGTTTTATTAACCAGAACACTAATTTTTGAAGTAACTATATTCTTATTTCAAAATACCTTTACAGGTGGTATAAAGCAAATTACAGCATGGCAGAGAAATTAGACTGGGGACGCAATAAAGGCTGTGACTTTGTAATGAAGAGCTGCAAATTCTGGATTGACCAAAAGAGGCAAAAGTAAGGATATAGTCTTTTAGAAAAAATAAATTGAGAGAAAACCTTGATGCTTGTTTAAATTTGTCCTTCAAAGGTAACAGAGTAAAAAGAAGTCGGGACAGATACAGACGAGCAAGGAATGCTGCCCTGCGTCCCACTCAGTACAAAAAATACAGAGCCAAACATCTTAGGGTGTAGAATGCACTTACACTATGAGAAGGCTGTGCTTCAGAGAGGATGGGTAGGACTTAATCTAAAAGTGGTTGCCTTCCTATTTTGTCCCTTTTAATTGGAAATGCAACCTGTGTCATTTTGCATTACTGGACTGTACTTAAAGCAACAAAGGGAGATGATAGGCATCTTCAAAACAAAGCCTGCCTTGTTTGTTTCTTGCAATACTCATACATTTCCAGGACACAGCTGCAGAGTGGGCCTGTTTTGCTTGTATATTTTTTTAAAATTTTACAAAGCAGTGTCATTAAAACCAAATAGGTAAGTGCATTGTAATTTTGATCACTGGCTTGATATTCTGAAAGATCATAACCAGACAAATAGCAATAATTAGCCTTCAAAGAAGAAGTTGGTGCTTCTTTGTGTCATTGAGTGAGTGTAGGGGAGAATGGGAAAAAAGAGTTTAGGCAGACTGTTTATGTAAACCAGTTTAAATGATCTAATAGGATTTTTATTCTTTTTTCTTTCTCTTCTTTTTTGAGGAGGCAATTAATCAGTCCATATTGTGACACTTTGAGGAGTAATCCTTTGCAGTTAACCTGCAGACAGGACCAAAGAGCAGTAGCAGTGTGCAACTTGCAGAAGTTTCCAAAGCAGTTACCTCAGGAATATCAGGTATAATGGATCTTACTTTAACAAATAACTGAAGTGGTTTCATTTTTGAGTTTTGCAGCCAGATGATTATATTTTTGGGCTTTTTGTCTTCTGAACTGGTAGACAAGAGTATATAATGTGAAAAATGTCTACCTAATTTATTACAAGGAGTTTGGAAAAAACCCCTTGTGATATTAATAAAAGAATAAGGAGGTTTTTTGGCCATCTAACCAAATACCAGATGGAAAAGTTGCTGTGTAACAGAAATCCCTCCGAATGTTTTGTTTGGGCTATTTCTTCCCCCTGTCTGCTGCCCTGTGTCACTGCACACTGAGAAATGTGTTCTCTTTACATCCCAAGGACTGCACTGATTACAAAGAGGGAGGCAGGGGCAGGAGTGGGGAGTGATACATACAAATGTGAATCTCTGCATATTTACATATTCTTAATTACTTCTGGTTTATCTGGTTCATGGGTGTTTTAAGTTGCTGTTAACAGCATTCCTGAATGTAACAGCTGATATTCTTACAGGTGTAAGAATATTGGGTCTATTTAAAAACAGTTGTACACTTGTCTTTACACGAACTGCTTCACTACTGTATTTTGTTTTGCAGTACTTTGACAATCTTAATGGAGTACCAGCAGAAGAATTGCCTTATTATGGTGGCTCAGTAGAAATTGCTGACTATTGTCCCTTTAGTCAGGAATTCAGCTGGCATTTAAGTGGTGAATTTCAACGCAGTTCAGACTGCAGAATAATTGAAAACCAACCAGGTCAGTACTCAGGTTTTCAGTACGATATTACAGAGACTGCATTTCTTAATTTGAAATGGACTTGATGTATATTCAAACTAATCGGATATGAATTTTTTCACAAGTCAAGTTTTACCCTACCAGCTGTGTAAACACTGTGCTGGGGTGGGAAGCATAGCACAACTACCTTGTGCACCTAGGAGGCAAACTCCCACATCTAATGCAAGAATTGCCTAAGAGCAGAACAGATAATAACCCCAAATGATCCAGATATAACACAAAGAGTTAGGGTGGGTGGGTTGGTTGTTTTTTGAGTGTCTGAAACATAATTCCACTTTCTACCTTTGTGGGTTTTCTGTTCAAGGCCAGGAGCTTTGCAAATTACTAGAACATGGGTAGTGTGTGCATGCTCAGTATCACAGAACTCCAAAATGCTGGAGGATATTACCTGTCTGTGCAGTTATATCAAAAACAAACAAACACACACCCTCTGCCCTGAAGCCAGAAATCAAAGCTGTCACTCCCTGGGGGCAAACATAACCACATAGTTCTGATGGAAAATGCTTGCTGGTTGGGTTTTTTTTTGTGTTTAGTTGACTGGTTGGTTTAGTTTTAAAATCTTTGGTTTCTTCTCACTTTATTTTCAAGATGGTATAATTACCGAATTGATAATGATTAACGGTTTGAAATATTCCAAAAGTGAACTTTAAATTGCATGTGGAGATATTGACCATCTATAGGCTTTTAAATTGATGTGGACTTTGTTTATCTAGTAAGTTGCAATTCAGTATATTCCTTCTACCTTAGATCCTACTAAAAACTATGGTGCAGAGAAATATGGACCAAACTCTGTATGTGTTATTCAGAAATCCGCTTTTGTTATGGAACAGTGCAGGAGGAAAGTCAGTTACCCTGACTGGGGTAGTGGATGTTACCAAGTAAGTATGTGTTGGGTTTTTACCATTTTGTTTTGTTTTGTTTTTAATTAACACTTAGCGGAAAAGTCAGACATAAAATATAGGCTATGACTTAGAACTTTGCATCTGCACACTGAACACGATCTTCTCTGCCTCAAATCTCTAGATCATCTGACATGCTTTGAAAACAATTGTATTCCAGCCATAAACCTGTAATTTAGATAAGTGTGTGACCTCTGGGATGGCTTGTGTGTTACTTCCAGTCTTGCTAGGGACATCATCCGTTCTATCAGAGGAGAAAGTGTCACTGGGGTAAGAAGGAATAATGAAATGCAATGTTCTGTTGTTGAAGTTTAATGCTAATTAGTCACTCTGATTTTTCAGAGGTAGAAAGCACTTTGAACGTCAGTACTTTTTGATTATCCTCGTTTTCTTCACTAAAGGTGTCACATTCAACAGCTGCACAACTCCAAAAAAGTAGTCACGAGCAGAAGCCAAGTTTTACTCGTTCTCAGTTGATGATCTGCATCATTGCACAAAAGGAGTACAGTCAGTGCTTTAAAGCATTCCTGAACTGAATAGTTGCTCTGAGTGCATTAAAATACTTGCAGTTCATCTGTGCTCTGATACCAGGTGTTTACTGAATGTCCTGTTTACCTATTGAAAGAGCCTCCAAACCCCCATTATGATAAACTGTAATACAGACTTGACTCTTACTCTCTTATTTTAAGGTGTCCTGCTCTCCACAAGGGCTGCATGTTTGGGTCAAGGACACCGCGTACTTGTGCAGCCGCTCAGGTCAGGTATTAACTGTGAGCATCCAGATGAATGACTGGATACACATTGGGAATCTGCTCTGCCCAGCCTGTTCGGACTTCTGCGACTCCTGTCCCCCAGAGCGGGATCCTCCGGCTTCTAACCTAACAAGAGCTGCACCCATTGGTAGGTTGCCTTATTTGCTGAATTGAAACTTTAATATTGGATATCTGAAAACTTCAAAGATTTGTGCCAGCTCTGACTGTCAGGAACAGGAAAGGATAGCCATGGCTATTCAAAGATGCCAGGTGTAGGAGCTAAAGGAAGATAGCAAAGGTGCACTGCTTTTTGCTGTGCAGCCGTGCAGAATGGTGACTAACACAGGAGAAATGTGTCTGAAACATAACTCCTTCATGTCATGTCATGAAGACCATATCATTATTATAATCTTAAAACTATCACCTCGTGGTGAGTTCTCACTTGTGTAACTTCCCATTGGCAATGTTAGTGCTGTAATCCAGTACGCGAAAGATTGGAGTCAGTTTTCTTTTTGAGGGAAGTAAAAAGCTTAATTCACTAAATACCAGTTAATGTTTAGTCAAGAACTTTGTTTTAGCTCTTTCGTGGTTTTTAGTGTTCTCTTTGTTATTTTATCTTCTCTTTAAATATAAAATTTATAAGCTTTATGGTTTTTCGGTTTTTTATTTTAGACTTATGCTCCTGCTCATCCAGCCTGGTTGTAACCCTTTGGCTACTGATGGCCAACTTAATTCCCCTGCTAATGGGATTGTTTCTCTGCGCATAGAGTCAAGCTCGGGGCCAGAAGATGTTCCGAGATGATATATTATTATGTTGCACTCCTTACTGTGGAGCACAGAGTATTTTGTCTCTGCAGGAAGCTGTCTTCTGCTGAACCTCATCTCTCCTGGCAAGTATTGCTGCAGACAGCAGTCAGGGAGGTGCTGACAAAAGCATCCAGAGTTTTGAGAGGAGGAAAATTTACCTTGTCATCTCAATAAGTGCCAGTATTTTCCTGAATTGCAACCTTTGGGTTTTTTTGACTCAGTAACAAGATCCACTATGCCAACTGTGTTAGACTACCTGGCAATTCAGTTAAGATCTGAAACAAGAACTCTCTGTAATAGAACTGAGGGTTGGTTTTTTTGTTATGTCTGTTGTGTGACTGGTAGCAAAGCATCCTCAAACTGGAAATATACCTCAGTGGTTTAGTCGAAAGCCCTGTAAAATTCAGTTGTTGTCACTGCTAATAACCCAGGCCTAAACAGGTTGGGAACTAGTTTGTTTCGTCAATTCTTACAATTTATGGGTGAAGGAATAATTTAATGAAATAGACCAGTGGTTGGCAGTTGTCACCACAACTTGATTTTGCAGCTTTGAGGCTTCTCAGAATTCATACTAGGTAAAGCAGCTGATTCTTGGGGTTCACTTGCATCTTCCTACATGCACAAAATGACTGGTAATGAAGACAACTGTCTAGAAATCCCATTCTCATTTAGCATGTGCCAGTTCTACTGTGCAATTTAATATGTCAAATGTTTGAATATTCTCAGAGTAATTTGCTGGGCATTTCAGTACTGATATCCAGACTGTAAAATTGGGATAGAATTTATGATCATTTTTTATTTTGTTGGTTTGTTTAAGTAATGAATAATGGCGTTATTTTTTCTTAAATAGTATGAACATAACTGCAAATGTTCTCGCTTTTTGTTGAAGGGCAAACCATAGCAATGGCAGCTATAATCTTACAGGACCATGCTGATGTCTCTAGACCAAAAACTATATTGAATGTGTAAGGAAAATCTAATCTGTTTTCCTTTTTTTTTTCCTTTCCACCTCCACTTTTTCTTGCACATGTAAATACTGTGGATTATTTGACTATTTGCAATAAGTTGAGAATCAGACATTTTGAATCACTTGCGGGTACACCTTGCTACAAAACTAATAATGACAAAATATAGAAGAGGAAGGAAATGAGTAAATCCATCAAGCTAGGGAGAGCTGCTCTATAGGACCCTTGTAAGGATGTTTTTATAATAGGTAACAAATAATCTCGTCCAGAGTAAAAGAAACTTGTTACATGGTTCAATCCACCGTGTGTTCTTTTAGGATAGTTTTCACTCTTGGAAGAGTGTTAAACTTGAGGGAGTGGACATGCCCAGGGTAACGTGCATAGATGATGTTACTCTGCTTCTTTAATGTGCTGTGATGTTAGAATTGTCAGTGACAGGATCTCTTTCTAAAATGGAAGGTAGGGAGGTGGAGTAAAATTTATTTAGCTAAATTTAAACTTTAAATTATTAAAGGACTTCCATCATGATTGTAAGAAATTCTTAGTGCCTACTGGACTTGTTTGTTGTTTTTTTTGATTTAAAGGAACTCTTATGACACTGCTGGGGCAAGTAAGGTGCAACCTAAAAGTGTCTAAAGGCATCACAGTTGAGAATACCTTGTACTGGGTTAGGCCCCCTTCTCAACTGCAGGTTAAGTTTGCTTTGAATTATACAAGGCCTAGGCTAGACTTAAACCAGTGTTTCAGAGAAGCAATATAAGTCAGGACTCTAATGCTTTAAATTGGTACAAGTTCAAATTACTAAGATTGAGAAGTGAACACTAATCATGTTAATGTGTCCGCAAAACAGTCAAGGTAAATTGATTCCTTGAAAATAGAAAGGTTTGAGAATACATCTTAGGTCCCAGAGGTTGATATTGTATTTTTTGTCTGTTGTGCAATAATACAGTTGAAATGGTATGACTCAACAACAATGCTTTTGATACTTGAAATTACTAGTTATTTTTTCCTTACTGTGGAATATTTGCACTGTCTGAACTTTCTGGTTAACTTTATACCTGTTAAAGTTTTTAACTGGTGTTAATTTATTGTGTTCAGTATTTGATATGCTGGTCTCCCGTCTGTGTAAATGTGAGATTTGTTATATTTAATTGAATATTTTTATCTTCTACACAGTTGTTTATCTTGAGGGTTTTTCTTCTTTTAATCTGTCTCCCTGAGAATTAGCTGAAAGATGGCTTAGAAAGTCGATGCTTACCTACTTCTGAATTGTATGCATTCATCAAAGAAAGGGGCTGTAGTGCTTTGTACTGACAGGGAAAAATCTATGGGCCTTTTGGAGCTCTTGTGGTCAGGTTCACCAGTACCTGCTGAGTAGCTGCATCAGTGAATCCAGTGAAGTAAAACTGCTACTGCCTTAACAATCTGAGATTTCAGTCGTAGTTTCTTTGGTGTGCAGCCCTTCAGCTGGCTATGAACTGCAGAACTGGGCGTGACTTTGGGTGGTTGGGTGGGGAAAGTACTCGAGTCAGAAAAATGCAACATATTATATCCCATCAGTAGGTCAGCAGCTGTTAGCAGCTGTAGCCTCGTGGGAACTGCCAAGGAACGTGTCAAGTTCAATTTAAAGTGACAAGGAACTGGTAACTGTCATAAAGAATATTTGAGTAAAGCTGACTACCTCAGTTGTGTTTGTCTTTGTGTTCAGCTTCTAGCCTGCTGGGAACTTCCAAATCTTAAGATGAATTAAGTAAAAACATGTCTCAGGTTTCTAAGAATAAAGTAAATACAGTAGGAAGCATAAGCCATTTTTGAGTGTAGAACACAGCTAAAAATGTAGCTTTATACCAATCAGTTGTGTAGCCTTAAGTGTAGTTTATGCTGTAAAAGTCAGAATTGCTTTTAAATAAATATGAAGTTTGCAGGCAGCTCCATTAGGTGTCCTGACTGTAGGTGGCCAGTCCATCCTATTGCATCTCTTATGCCTGAAAACTTTGAAATGTAGGCCAGTTAAGTCTTTGTGTTCTCACCAGAGTACACAGGGCAGCAGGAGCCCTGCAAGCTGTGCTAAGAGTTACATGAGTTAGCTCACCTGTGGCAGAAACGTTTTCAGTATTTAACATCCACAGTTTTAATTTAAAAAAAAAAAGCATTCCATGTTTGCTTAGGAAAATAAATTAGTCTTGTGGATTTTTCTGACCCCAGTAGTTCAAAGCATTTCAATTAGAACTCAAGGGAAGTCATACTTTAGTAACACATTTTTCTAGTGTTTCAATTACAAGAAGTAAGGATAGCTTTTGGCTGGAGAATGCAGCAGGTAAAACCACACTGAAGAGCAGCAATTTATTCCTCCTGAAATGAGTCTTGGGAGACTGTCATGGCCTTTGATGTAGGTTAATTACTGAAAGAGAATGATGTCCCCCATTAATTGACTGTCAGTCCAAGGCAGCTCATTCTTTCTACGGTGCATTAGTAAATTGGGAAGACTTATGTCACTTAAGAGCAGACATATCCAGATTCCTCGTGAGGGCCAGTTGTTTTTAAATCTCCCTGTCCTGCAAATCTTGCTTCTTGATTATATTCCAGAAGAGAGGGAGTTGTTTGTCCTTTCTTCCCCACATTTCCAAGGAGTGACTTTCAGCCAGCTGAGCAGCTCAAGGTTTCTTCCCTGAGAGATTGAGGCCCCAGTTTTTGCTTGTCTGGATGTGTGGGTGCTGCTCATGTGTGTGTATTGCTTTTCAGTATTTGGGGCTATTTGTACACTGAATAATGTGATCTTACACTACCAGACTTTCGAAGTGCAAATGTTGCCTTTCAAATGTGAAGCTTACCTTGGAGATAAAACAACTGTTTTGAGAGAACTGGCTGACCTTGAACATGTGTTTCCTATTTTGGTACAGAATGTAAATATAAAACAAACTATTTTACACAGATTTTGGCTGGATTGAGATATAAGGGCTAATTTGTGTTATTTATGGAGTAAAAAATTTACTTATTTTACTGGTTAAAAAAGGTATGTTATAAAAAAAGGAAAAACTGTTCCTCAATAAAATGTCTGTAGAAAATTGATTCTCTTTGTCCTTTTTTTTTGAGAGCTGATGATGATTTAACTACAAGAGTAAGTGCAGTAAAGGGCCACTATTACAACAGTCATTTATTTTGTAAGAATGTTGAAAAATGAAATTACATCAAGTCTGCATATTGATCACTTTATTAAACTGTTATTTGATACACTTTGAATGTAAAATGTTCTCAGTTATTATTAGCTCTTATGTGACTTGTCAGAAATGCATCCTGATGGTGAAGTAAGGAGGTTCCTGAATTCTCTATCCCATCCTCATGTATTTGATACTTTAAAACTGTGCAAAATATGTCATTTTTCCACTTGAAGGTCATAAATTCCCTGCTTTGTGAAAAGGGTTTGGCCACACAATTCCCATTTCAGTGGAAGGAATGTTGGTGTTGCCCTCTGAGCCTCGAGCTGTTGGCTGTGACTGGAGTCCGAGCGGTAGAAGCTGAGCTACCTTTGCTGCTGTCCAGCAGGGATCAGGGATGTTGCAGCCATTGTTTGGTTCTTGAGCTAGCTTTGCTAGCTGTGAGACTGAGATTTTTACTCTATATTTGTAATTACAATACATTCATATATATATATATATATTACTCTGGCACTATTCCTCTATAATGGGTTGAAATTATTTTTATTATCTTTTCTTCTTTCCTTTAATCAATCTGCCAGTGAATACATAGCTTAAAAAAAACCCACTTGCCTTCCTCTCTGCTGTTTTGGAAAATTAGATAAAGCACAGCAAAAGTAGGTTACTCTTCCTTTTTGTTTGCCTTCTCTCAAAATAGAAGCCTTTCAAAAGGGTATTAAAGCTTATAAAATGTGCCACTGTTCATTTTGTAGATGGTTTTAACTCTGAAAAACGTCAGGTATGTAAAGTTACCCAAGTCCAACTATAAGGTTTAAAAACTTCAATGGTTCTGAAATTTACGCCATTGGTAGCACGATAAAAAAAAACCCTGGTATATGAACCAGGTTGCGTTTAAAATTCAGAAGTAGATGGAGATCTTTTGTGGAGTGTAAGATGTGTTGCTTAAGAAGGATCAGGGCAGTTTGGAAAGTCGTGGGTTGCTGCACTGGAGTCAGACCAGTGGAGTTTCCCAGTGGAGTGAAAATACAGCCCGGTTTCAAATGGATTTCTGTGCGTCTATAGCGGTCATTTTTATACGTGTATAAAAGTCAAGTATCACAAAGGGTTATTCATCGTTACTCGGTACGCCCTCAAAATAACAGCAGTGCACAAGGTGCAGGCTGAGCTGTGCATCCATCCTCCCTGCCAACCTCCACTTCTCCCCTCTCAGCTGGTACCAATTCATGACGAGGACTTGCTGAGAAAATCTGATGTGAACACTAATGGATTTGGTTATTCCAAATTTTTTTCTGTATCTTAAAGGAACGTGGTAAGTTTATAAAGAAGGTCCGATTATTACAGATGATTCCTAGGGTCCCAAAGTTGAAATAATACCCCCATCCAAAAGCCCTTATTTCTCATTTCTCCCACACTTGAACCATTTTATTTATGCATCTGCTGAACACTTACTTGTGCATGTCTGAGCACAGTAACAATATTGATTTTTCCAAAGAGGCTTATACTGGGAAATGAAATCAAGGAGGGCCTAAATGTCACAAAATAAAAAATGTTACTTGTGTTTGAAGGAAATTACGAAAACCCAACATTTGCCCACGTGATTGCATCTTATTGCTGTCAGAGCTTTTTTTTTTTTTTTACTATAATTTGACTGCTTGAATGAGTTCTTCAATGTTTCCCTATTTTGTGCTGTTCTGTAAGTAGCATTAGTAGGCAAAATGTTGAGGTTCACGTGACTTATATTGAGACCTTGTTATGGAAATTAAAAGGGGAACTGTTTTCAGTCAACAAGAAAGTAATTCTAGGGAATGCCTGTGTTACTAACCCAAATACTGTTAAATTTTACATTCATTTCCTATTCCTTGGGTATAATGTTGAAATTAAAGATTGACTTTTTTACCCCAAGAACAAGGATAATGAAATACATTCTTTGCTGCCTTTACAGCAAGTGTTGTCACACAACCTGTTTCCCTAATTGCTGTGGAGTGGACAGAAGTCTTGGGAAAGTGAGAATGCAGCCAGGTGAGGAGAGGGGATCTCTACATGTGCTCTGGGTGGTTCTGCAGGCACATGATGAATTCCTGGATTGATCGACCCTCATAGCAGATCTTGTAGATGGTTGTAAATAATGGAAACCTAGAAGAAGCACATAGCAATTAAAAAGTTGCTAAAGCTTATATATACATTTTGATTCCATTTTAATGGAAAAAGATTTTTGTTGTTATATTGAAAATGGAAAAATTTTGTCTCTCTTTGCAATATAATTTTAACTTGGAGGTGCCTTTACTGGAAGATTACATAGGGCAATGAGGAGAGGCTAGGGGCAAATCTTGGGAGTGCTAACAGAGAAAAGCTATCTTGGAGACAAAATTCCTATCCAATATTTCTTATTCGAAGACAGTCTTGAATTGCATGTTCTCTTTTTCCTGCTGTGTGCAAAATGGATATATTATTTGCAGTCATTACTGGTATCGAAAGGACTAAAAAGAATGAAAATGTCTAATGATTTTCTTTTCCTGGCTTAAAGGATTCTTTTCCTTTTATAAGCTGAATTAGTCATTATGTGGTAAAAAATGAGTCCACTGAATGACTTGGAGATGAGTATGTAACTAAGTGCAATTATAGGATAATTATTGGATCAAGTTGTGATTTAAAGTTCACATTCTGTCAAAATGAGCTTCCCTTTCCCCTCTAATTTTTGAAAGATAAAGCTACTTGAGCCTTCTGTATCTGTTATAATTCTAATAGGGCTGGGGGTTTTGTAAGTATTCATTTAGCTGTATTTGACCTCTCAGTACTGCTAATGAATGGGAGGGAATAGGACGGAGGAAAGTTTAGGTTTTCTGTTGTGTAAGCTGAGACAAAGGTTTCAAGTTATAAATAATCTTATGTCATCCCAGACAATTACAAGTACTTTTTATCTCAGCAGTATTTTTGGTACTAAAGCATCGATATCAGCAGATATTACCTTTTAAGGCATGTAAAAATTTTGATTAGGAATATGCCCCCAAATTTTGTACTGAGATAACCAAGTTAAGGTTTGCTCTGAGAGCAGGACTGCTGCAAGCTGCAACGGTGATACACTGAGAACAAGAAACGCTTTGATCACAGATTGAACCCACACATCATATCTGCAGGCTCACTCTGTGTATGGCCTTCAGTCTTGTTTGAGGGGTGGGGATGTCTGGGAACCTCCTTTACTGTATTATTTCTTTTGTTTCCTATGTATGGGCCGTTCACTTAAGTGTTGGACTCGATGATCCTTGTAGGTCCCTTCCAACTCGGAATATTCTGTGATCATTTTCCTTGCTTTTCCAGTATGTGTGATCTCATTTCTCTGTCTTTTCTTAGACACTAACAGTATACCCTGAACCCTCTCTGTGTCTGTGGCTTGTTTTTTCTAATGCTGCTCAGCCTCCATCCTATTCAACTGACCACGGCAATGAGGAGTCAGGCCAGGCTCTAACGATGGTCCAAGATGTAGAAAGTAGTTGTTGCAGGAAGGAACAAGATAATTAAACACAAATACAGCTAAGGAGGCTATGAAACCCTCATACTTTGCTATTGATTCAGTTGGGGTTTTTTAAATTAAAGCACTTACTTATCCAGCATATTTTTCTGTTTCAGAATCTTGTAGACTTCGGCTGAGGTCTGAGGACCTTGCAGCTTTTGTCCATTCAGCATCTCGTTTTCCAGTTCTTCAATGGACTAGAAGAGAGAAGACTGATTACTTGGATCAGAGGGGACACTGCTGTGATACCAGCAGTTATCAAGAAGATAAACAGGTAATGATGCCTTTGTAAAACACAGAAGGATTTCTTCCTGCGTTAGCGTAAAATATTTCAAAATCCTCCTTACTTTTCCTGTGCGAGCAAAGGCTTCTGCTACTTTTCTGTTGCGTCCCCCATAGCAGGTAGTGATCAGATCAGCAACCCCACAGCTTTCCAAAAAAGTGGCTATTGACACGGGTCCCTTGCAGAACATCTTGGCAAAGGCCACCATTTCCATGAGGCCCAAGCGTATCACCGCTGCCTTGGTATTATCACCGAAACTCAGTCCATCACAGAACCCAGCTCCCACTGCCACGATGTTCTACAAACGGAGGAGGGAAGGAAACAGTCAGGCAAGGTGTGCACTAAGCTCTAAGAAAATCTCACAACTGTGTCTTCATCAGAACAAGGCTCAGTTTCCAATGGCCACAAATTTTATCTTATGAAGAAAGGGGCCAGGTAGTGAGTGCTGAACAAAAGTCACTGGACTTCTAGAAAATTTTTCTGAAGTATCTACTGTTCTTCCCATGGGCAAAAATCAAAGCAGCTTGTTTTACACACTGGTATTGCAATCCTGTAGTGTGTATGCAATTAATGTTTTGGTTTTCTGCTAGTTCCAAGTCAGGACTCACTGACCTTTTTTCTATTTAACTATTTAAACTATCCCATACCTTTCTAGGTTTTCTCTGTGGGTTTCTGATTTGAGCAGGCATGGGTTCTATGCAGATGCTGCAGTAGATCAAATTTTGGGCTTGCATACAAAAATGATCAGTAGAATTATCCTTTTCTACAGCTCTAAACGTATTTTTCAGGATCCTAAACACCTTTAACAACTCCTCACCATTATTCTGCACCTCTCCCTTCCCACCTTCCACTTCCAAATGAAAAAGCAGAAAGGATCACAGTCTGAAGTCACTTTCAGCACATATAGAATCTCACTGAAGTGTCCCTCATTGAAAACTTGGTAGTTTTGGTATTATTTCTGATTTTCTCTGTTTTCCACATTGAAAAACTGGCACATGAACTATATGTCTTGTCTGTGCTCGTTCAAACATATGGTGACGGGATTCAAACTAGACCCCCTTGCTTACAGAAGACTCAGGTAAGGGTAGGATTTTTCCCTAGCGGAACATTCTGGTTCAAAATCACTCACTTTTAAGGCTCCACAAAGCTCCACTGTATCGGAGTCAGGCACCACGGTAATCCTGAAATTGGGGGTCTGCATTAATTCTTTAAAGATTTCCCCTTGTGTTTCGTTTTTGCAGCCTGTGGGGAGGAAGGATGAAAGAGCATTTTCACAGTGTTTCAGAGTGCACACAGTTAAGCTTAACCTGACATAAGGTTTCAGGGACCACTTCAAGTTTTGTGATCTCAGTAACTGGGTGTTGCTAAACCAGAGGTTTGTGTGACAGCAGTTCCCACTGCTAAAAGCTGGTGTTGAATGTAGGCAAGCCCCAGAGCATTGACCAGCATCGCTTAATAACATTTTAAAGAGCTTAAACGTAGATGGCCCCTAATGCAGCATTCATTGTACAACCACAGACCTTGCAGAAGGTATTATTTACAAACCGCTTTCTGGTATAATTTCTGCTTTGAAAATGTAACTTATGTCATTGCTAAGTACTGTTATGGAACACAAATGAATACTGCCCAATTAATTTCCAGCTCCAGGAGGATCCACAGATAATAAAGTTGAACGTGTGCATTGCTGGAAGCCTTTTCCTACCAATTCTACGGAGGCCACATATCATGTCATTACAGCGCTTGCCCAGGGAGAGCCCTAAGTGGTAAAGGGGCTGAGGGTTGCCTTGATCCAGAGAGCCCATGGCCAGCTGGGCAAAGGCTCCTGAATTGAGTTCCACTTAAGTTTTATAGGAGGTAGCTTGGTTTCCTTCAGGGAGAGCTCAGCAGTGATTTTTACTGACCTGGGGTACCACACTCTGGTGTGATACCTGCCCCATCTCATGAGGAAGTTTAGCTTTGCTTCTCATTCTTCAAAATACCAATTCTCTTTGAGGTGGCTGTCTCTGGGCTGCGTGGCTTTCCCTGAGGACAAAAGCTCTTTGCACAGTGATCATCACAGCATGGCTTCAAACCAGGCCAGCAGAAGTTAAATTCACCTCAGGAAAATTAGTATAGCTCAGCTCTCCTAATCGTATCTAGTCCTATTTGGGCCTAGTTGCTCTGCCAGCAACAAATACCTAGCTGGTGCAGTTTTCACTATTTTTGTAACATTTGCAAGGCAAAGGAACACTGTTGCAACACAATTTATTTTTTCTTTTGCCTCCCTAGCTAGAGAAGGCTGTAACTTTAATTTTGACTGACTTTAAAAATCAAAGGGTTTTAGAAACTACTGGATGAACTTTACAAATCAGGTCAGATCCAATTCTGGGAGGATCTGAGGATCTGTCTTGGCAAGCAGTCTGAATGGGAGGAAGGAACAGAATGTTACTGAGATTTTTTTCCCAAGAAAGAAATGTGAAGATGAAGAAATACACCTCTGGGAGTGTGAGCACATAGGAGTTTCTGATTACACTTCTCTATCTAGGCTGTACAGTGTATCAGCCACCAATGTACTTAGTGTTGGGCTCTAAGACACAAAAGGTGGCTCTTGCCAACTCCTACAGAAACAAGACTAAGCTGTGATTTTTTAAATGGATTAAATTAGCTCTCAGCACCGAAAAACCCATTGTCAGTTTGAATCAGATCCTTCTAGCACTGAACTCTCTGAAAAAAATCCTGCCACCCTGAAGGAGCTCAGCAGGCACTGCTCCACTCTGGAACCCCCTGGGACCTGTCACATTCACCTGCTTTCTCCAGAGGTCATCTTGTTGCCCAGCCACAGGTGATACTAAACCCCGGTTACCAGCTGAAATTGACTCTTTGCCATAGTTACCAATGGTGGTTTCACAGAACTTCTCATCAGCCACTTCCTTGGCTATGTTGGCCCCCATAAGGACACTGATTTCTATTTTCAGGTGCTCTCGAATGAGGTCAGAGATGAGCTTCAGGCCATCAGGACCCTCATCAATCCCCTGAATAAAAGACAATAGTCAAAGCCAAGGTATTAGAATAGGAAAATGACAGCAGCAGACCACTGGTAAAGTAGAAAGTGTTCTCTTGCCTGCAGCTTTCTGGTTTTAATTGGAAAAAATGGGGTCTTGTATTCACTAGTGTTAGCCATGAATACAAATACTCTGAGTTTGTACTTTCATAACTGCAAAATCAAGGCAAGTTCAGGCAGAAGGAGTCGAGGTAACCCTGCAAGAGGCCTCACATCCAGCGCTGCTGTCCCAAGGCTTGCTTTCTTTGGTTCTATATTTTTCCTTTCTGTTAAATTCCTGTAGTAGAGAATCAAACCTTTAAAATAAGCCTATGAGCAGTGGCCTCTTCAGTACTAACCTGATTGTTTCTTTGGTATTGAGGAGTATACTGAACTGCCTTTTTTTTTTTTTTCACTGTGTTCAGGTGTTTTTTAAGCTAAAGAAGGTAGTAAATTCACAGGAATTTCCTTTCTTTCCCATCTTCCTCTCCTCTGCTTACTGCTGCTTGTGATGTGATTTCTATAAGGGTGAAATGTAAAAGGGGGAGAGCTGGTGTTGCAGTCTGAAAACTTGAATTACATTTCTTTCATTACAACTTTAAATGGGATATTTCCTGTAATTCAGTCAAAAGAAGTGCTAAGACTATATTCCTATGCTGTGCCTCTTGCTTTTAGTTTGACATTCTCTCTAAAATATTAATTCCCTCTAAAGATTACAATAATTTGGTACCTCTAACCTTAAAAAGAGATTCCTTAGTTCACACCAGACTGAAATTGCTTCAGTTTTGCAAAATCATGAGTGTTATTGTGCTGTTTAAATGCTGCCAAGAACAGCTTTAGCAGGTACTTGGAAGAGGCCCTTCAACTCAGCACTCTGAGTTAAGAGTTAATTGAGGCTGTAGTCTGACAAGTATTTTTTTGGCAGCAGCACCAGCTTTATGCAGCTCTCCCTCTGTCCCCCTCCATGCTGGTCCAAGAGGGAGCTAATCCAGGCCAAAGATGACTGGTAAAGACAGATACTTTTAGCCTGGATGGGTTGCCTCATCCTTCCCTCTTCACAGCCACAAGAGCAGCAGAAGTGTTGGCAGAGCTAGGTAAGATTTAACACTTGCACGAATAAATGCTCTATTTATGCAGGAGATGTGGTGGGGTGGAGCTCCTACCCTTTAGCTGAAGCTGTTTATTTACTCTGTGCAGATTGGGTATTGTGGAGACAACAACTTGCCTTGATCAGGGAAATCCCGAATGTCCCAGGTTTTATCTGTCCTGCAATCTGCTCACAGATCCGTCCAATGAATTGATGTGGCAGAACAAACACTAAAATATCTGCTCCATTTGCTGCTTCAGCCACGTCCGGTACAGCCACCTGGGACAAGACAGACGACCAAAATGAGCCCCAGGTAAGAATCCTCAGTCCTTGCAAGATACCAAAGCCATGGCAGATGTAGTGCAAATGTCCTTAATTTTAATCACATGGCCCTGTGGCATAGCTGCCAGCTCTCCATGCAAGTAGCTACAGACCTCTTCTGAAATACCCAAAGCAGCCAAACTATCTTAAGTTTGGATTTTTTATATTTTATCCCACCCCTATGTGGATAATCTGGGGAAGATGATGTAATTTCTAAACTTGTGGTGTCCTGGGAAGCCCCTTTGCTAGTTCAGCTCCGTGAGGTGATTCCTGAAGATACTGAGCAACTCCATATGGTTCTGGAATAAGTGGGAGCACAGGGGAACACTGGAGCAAACTGGGGTGGTGAGACAGAGCCTCTTCTCACAGTCTTTAGTTTCCATACATCAAGAACTGTTCAATAATAAACTATACAATCTTAATATATATTATTAAAACTAATATAAATAATAAACTATATCAAAAGGCAGATATTATCATCATCTTAGGGGGTTATGTGACTTTGTTTTAAATGTATAGTAATTTTACCAATAGGTAAATGTTAATGTCTCTCTAGCTGTATGTTCCTCAAGTACTGGTGTTACTCGGAACAATTCAAGCCAGGCCACAGAGGCAAGGGCATGTGAATTTGAGCCTGCTAGAACAAGCAGTTTACAGTTGGAGAAAACATCACTCTTAGATGCAGCCTTGGAGAACACAGTTTTAAGCAAGTGGGATTCCCAGCAGGAGAATCGGAACTGCTGCCAGCCAGGCTGCTTCTCTGGGAAAACACTGAAGTGGAAGCGGAGTAGAGGCTGGCAGTGCTGTGCAGGAAGGGGTCCTGTCTCTCCAAAATGCTGCAAAGCAACATAAGGAAAAAGTGAGATTGTCTGTTTGGGTATTTTTTTTCTCAGTCAGAGATAGTGTGAGGGTCCCTCCAGGCTCTACTGCAACCAGCTAATTTCCGCTGCTGAAGCCTCAGACTTTGCTCTAAACAGGGTGAGGCTGACCTCAAGTGATGATGACAAGCCTGTTGATCTGCTAGAGGGTTGTAAAAACAACTGTGGCAAGTCAGTTGTAACCCAGGAGAACTGTGTGCCAAGTTCAAACAGCAGGACTGCAAATATGCAATCGCAGCACTAAATGGAGTGCTAAATATAACCACTCCCAAGCAAGGAGACCCAGCACATGCAGGGTTTTAACTTCCCTTTACAACTGCAACTATTCCAGAAATGTGGAACTTTCTTTAACTCACAAAACAGTGGCATTTGGCAAAATCTTGAACAGCCAAAACCCCTTACCTCGCCTGCTTCAGTAGCAGTAAATTATATAAGCTGAATAATTTAAGCAGAGGTGCATAACTTGGTATATTAATTGTCCATGAAAATTAAATACCTTATTTTTTTGTTGGAATTTAGTGTTATTAATTATAGCTATCCTGAAATCACCCACGAGCCAATAGCTCGTTACTCATCTCCTTGTAAGCCACAGCCCCTGGCTGTGCTGTTGATTTCCTTTTCAGAAGAAAGGAGAGTAGGAGCTTTCCCTGTTTTCCAGAAGGTGCCGTGGGTTTGAAGCATCTCAGCTCTGTGTAGACAGATCTCTGCCTGCCATTTCTAGAGTTGTGCTGATGTCTGCCGGGGAGGAGGAGGGTGTGTCACCAGCACAGACACGGGTGTTTGAAGTTGCGCGTGACGTACGAGACAAGCAGAAATCACAGAAGTGAATTATATTGCAGGGAGTTATATTGGAATGAGTTAGGTGATAAACCAGAATGAAGCAGTGTATTGATTCCTACTTTTAATTTTTTCAGATGATGCCTCCCATATTTAAAAAAAATAAATTCAGTGATTTCTAAGTTTTTTTTAAACTTACCACATTGTGGGGTATCTTGTATCCAGGCAGATATTTAACATTTTCGTGTTCCTGGTTGATTATTTCTGAGAGTTTTCTTCCATTGATGATCTCTTCAAACACCCACATCTTGACAGTAGGATCAAATCTGTTGGACTTCTGGACATTTTTGCCAATTATTCTTGCTATGGCTGATCCCCTTTAAACAGAAAACAAATAATTTAAATGTGAAAAGAAGTTTTATTGTGAATTGGAAATGCAAATTACTTTAAACATCATAACTCATAAAAGGCCTGTGCTATAAAGCTGTTCAGGTGCTTGTGACATTTTTCAGAAAGCTTTATCTGCTCCCCTTCATCAAAAGCCCCTCAAGTTTAAAAACACAGAAAGTAGAACCAGGGAAAACATGACTGTAATAAGGGATCTGAAGGCATATCAAAGACTACAGAGCAGGAGTGTGATATACTGACAACAGTACTAAAAATACAGTGTCTGGGATTGAAATGTCTCCTACTTCTCAGATAATTATTTTTTTCCTGAAGACCAACAAATGTAAAATAATCCAGGTGGTACAGCCGTGCTGAGTGATCTCACTGTGACAGTCTTTGTGCATTTCATCTAAAATAGATGCATCCCACTATCCTATCCATAACCAAGCAGTTGCAATAAGGATTTTACGTAAGCACTAAATCCTCAGAAAAAAAAACAAACAACCCTTCAACCTGATGGTTTCTCTTTATTATTGTTCTAATTATCACTGTAACAGGATCTGTAATACTTGCAGCCCAAGGATATTTTAACCATCCAGTTTACTTGAGTCACGCTGAGCACTTTTTAATCTCAGGTCAGACCATAATTTTATTTCCCCGTCACCGCTGCAGCCTTGCAAACACTCACTTATTTTCTTGGCAAGAGAGAATTAAAGACCCTGCAGAAAATATTTGAACTACTGCTTAATGCTCTTTAAATTATATGTGGAAGAGTGGTGATTATTTTTACTCCTCTATTCCTTCTGCCCATTTTAAAGCTATTTTAATCTTTCAAATGTTAGTCATTTTACTAACACAACTGAAAGAGAAGCTCCAGTTGCAACAGCCTTGTCCTCTAACCCACTTGTAACACACCTGCAAGGAGAAACATGAACAAGACTTAACTGTGGTATGTTTTCTGGAACTCATGAAGTTCTTGAGAATATCCAAGACAAAGTCCAGGTGGGTCTGTGCTGTCAATGATTCAACGGCAAACTCCATTGTAACTGTCTCTCCTTGGCTCAACCATATTTTTGACAGAACAGGTTTACACAAGGTTGAATTGCTCAATAAGTAGTAAAAGACTAAGGGCTTAATCTTTAATGATAACGAAAACCTACTGAGATCAATGTTAACTCTATGCTATATCCAGAGCTATCATAATGCTCTAAGTTAGTTAGTTAGTTAGGGCAGTTTTTTGGTTGGTTTGGGGTTTTCCTTTTTGTTTTCAGGTTTTGTTTTGTTTTGTAAGGGATGATTGGTTTTGGTCCTTTACAATGTTTAGGGAAATGTTTTAGGGGTGAATCTTTACTGTAAGAGTTCTGCTATTTTGAAAGAAAGGCATGAAGTTGTATCCTACATTCATATTATTTATAAAATTACTTATATTCTGGTTCTCTTGCCCTGCTATCAACAGAGAGCACAATCAGAGCTTGAGCTGAGGATGAATCGTAGCTCCACACAAGAAATGTGTATTAATAAGAAAAAGGTTTGTTTTTTTTCTAAACTTGAGATCTAAATTTGTTGTCCATGTTGTCCAGCACAACCTGGATGATGAACTTACACCTCAAGCCTATCCATAAAAATAACTTTCCTAGCTATGTTCCAAGAACATATGATTTTCTGTTTAAAGATGCAGACTCCAGCTCTAATTGCTGAAATCTTGAAGGGACCTACAACTCTCAGTAGATAAATCTTATCTTCTAGCAGAGCTGTCATTACCACTGTACTTGGATGTTGCCACCCAACTATGTACCTACTGATAAACCATTGATGAAGGCATCTCTGGCATAAAAATAGCTCCATACATGTCAGTATTTTCCTTTGGCTTCTCTTTAGATGAACGAAGATTTGGGGGAGAAAGGGTTTAATGTTTAGAAAGCACTGAGCAATTGTCAAGGAAAATACATCTCCACAAAACTATCAAACAGTTCAAAACCTGATGCTCTCTTTTATTCAGTCCATTTAGAATTCAGTCACCAGTGATCAGCCTTGGGAAGATAAAATTGCTTTGTCTGTCAAGGCTGTGTTCTGTACGCTACACAGGCTTGGCAAAAGACGGCTGCTTCTGCAAACAAACCCAGGGACGCTCATGTATAAAGACTTTGCCATGGTTTGTTTTATTTTCTCCAAAATTCAACTCAGTGAAGATTAATAGAAGACAGAGAATTCCACTTGGATAATTTTAAAAAGTAGATGAAAACTGCCAGTCAGAATTTTCCTCCCAGTTATGTTAATTCACATTGAAAGTGATTTACATATTGTTAAGAGAAAGCAAGCTTTTATCTGGATATTTCCTATCAGTATAATGAAAGCTTTGATATAGAATAACTCAAATAAGACATCTATGAATATGGAAGGTTTTGTAGCATATATCAGATACAGTGAAAAGTAGAGCTTAATAGAGCCCAGGAAGCAGCTGGTCCCTTCCTTCTGCACAGGGCAAGCAAATATACTTAAGCCATTCCTAATAGTTTTTCCAAATAGGTCTTAAAGACCCCAGCAGCCTCAGGTCTCTTCTCTTCCCCAACTAGCCCATCCCAGGACTTTGCTATCCGTAACATTAGAAAGATCCTTCTCAAATTTAACCTAAGTCTTTCTTACTGCAATTTAAGCCTATTTCTGTTCTAGAAGGGTGTTATATTGTTTTCCTTTAGATGCTTGAAGATGATGTCTTCTTACAGTCTATTCCTTAGACAACCACATGAAAATTGTTAAATTATATTATTGCTCAGATTTGAGGGGACTGTGAGATCTCTCCAGCACGGGAACATCACTGAGTTCAGAAGGGTTGCTCAGGGTCTTGAAAACTCAGCCGAGTCTTGAAAACTCTCCAAGGACCACCTCCACTCTGGGCAACATGCCCTAATGCTTTATTGTTCTCATAGTTGTTTATTTTCTCCTCTCTTTAGATATTGAGTCAGAAACTCCTCTGGTTCCATTTATGACCACTGGCTCCCATTTTCCTTCTGTGCATCTCCATAAAAAGCCTGGCTGTCTGTCCATGTTGAAGACAAGAACCCAGTTCAAGCTGGATCTTTATTCAGGACTCTGCAGTCCCAATGAATCTAACCCTGGGACAGCTTTTGGATCCTGAAGGGCCAGGCAGTGAACTAAACCTCTGTGTTTAAAAGCAGATAACTGAGCCGTGATTAACGTAACCACAAACCCTCCTGCACCTGACTGGAAACCACAAAATGCAGAGCAGCACATGCTTCTCTCAACCATATCACTCATGAGCCTCCTGGCAGTGTTGACTTAGCAAGTCCCCGTGACCTGCTGAACTTCTGCAGCTGACATGAGCTTTTGCAACATGCTGTGTCACGTGTCAACCACAATTCTGAGCTGCAGGAAAGCCTCAAGAGCACAGATCTGAGCTGCCACCCAAATATTCAGGAGGAACATAAGAAAAAAAAAAATGTTTGCCAAAGGTAAACATTGTATTTCTACGTTGTGCTAAAACAACCTGTTCTGCAACTGAGGCTATGAATAGGTGTGATTCAAACATCAGACCACAATGTTTATCTCCTCCCTGAGGATTTAACAGTCTATGTACATAGTAGGAAGCAAGAGGTGGGCCCAGGCAGACACGCAGTATAAGTAGATAGTATTGAATGAGCTGGGGTCTCAGTATCTCTGTGGTAGCTCTTTCCAAGTTTGTAGGTACATGTGGAAAAACAGAGAATTTTCTTGAGTACAGATCTGAAGCAATACAATTAAATGGCTTTAAAGAATATCTTATGGGAAGAGGACAGCCTGGGAAAGGCAGGAGGTCCCTGCTTGACAGTGTAGCAAGAGAATGATGAAGGTGACTGTGGGCTGACCAAAGGCTAAAGTTGACTCCCAAACATGCAGTCATGACTGCTGAGGGGCTTGGAAGGGACAGTGAACTGCCTGCATAGGCAGGTGAGGGAAAAGAAAGCAGCAAGGAGAGGGATGCCTCTCCTGAAATGATGTGAAAACAAATTACAGGGCCAGAGAAAGCCAGATATGTGATGATGAGTCTTCCAGAAGAAGACTTAGCTGTGCAATTCCACATGAAAGGCTGTGTCTGAGAGATGTCATGCCGAAAGAGCTTGTGACCCAGCAAGAGCATGCACTGGGGGCTCAGAAGCCAGTGGATTACTTTTGCAAGGCAGGAAGGCAAAGAGCTGTGGTTTAACTCTGCTGTGTTCTCAGCAGCTCACAAGCAACCACTCCCTCACCTATTGATTTTTTTGGCATTTGCTTCCACTTAGCTGTCAGATATTTTTAAAATCTTCAGGAGCTTTCTCTCCTTGTACAAAAACAATCCCCAGAACTACCTCGAGGCTGGGTTCACTAATCCCAAATGCATGCACATACATGTTGGTCTGTTTGTTTGTGCTCAGCTTACAGAAAATGTAAGAAAAGTAAATGCAAAGTCCTGTGAGGTGGGTTTACTGACTTCAGTGGGGTCCTTCAGACCCAAGGAGCTCTGGAGAGCTGTGCTTTTGTCCAGGCTAGAAAGGACTGAGCAATAGCAAACATGTTCATAAAAATGGGGATAAATGAGAGACCTGAACACAAGACTGTATCTGGACCAAGATGCAAAAGGACATGCTGAGTAGGATGAAAGTGAAAGGTACCAATACATCGTGGCTTTAAACGAATCCTGTGCCCCGGTTCCTCCAGAGGAACACAAACAGCATCGCCGTTCTCCTCGCTGCTGAATGCTACAACCTGAACCGCCTGGGCCCTGCCGCAGGCACACACAGCGACAAAGCTGCAGCTCCGGGCCTCTCTGGAATCTGTCGCCAGGATTTCAGCGGCTCGCACACCTGGGTGATGCAGGAGCATCAGGCTTCCCAGCTCTTACGGGCTGGTGCATCTCGGGGGGACGACGGTCCCTGCCCCGGGAGCCCAGAGGGCGCGGCATGACGGGGCCGGGGTCGCGGTTTCAGGACCATGGAGACGCTCCGCTCCCCTGGCCCCGGCCGCTCTCCGCACGCACCTGTTGCGAAGCCCCCGGCCGCGGCGGGGCGAGGGAGGACAGAACGAGGAAGGAAAGAGGAGAAAAAGGAAAGCAAGGGGGGGGGGTGGTGAAGAGAAGGAGGGCAAAGGGAGAGGCCCCCCCCGCGCTGCGGAACTCACCAGTTCCCCGAGCCGACGATGCAGACGCGGAGCGGCGACATGGTGCGGTCTGCGTCCCGCCTGGCGGGGCTCGGCTCGGCGGGGTCGGTCCGTCCCGCCCGCCAGCACCGCCCCTGCCGCCCGGCCCGGCCCCCGGCGGTGCGGGAAGGACGGGCGGGCTCGGGCGGCGGTCCCGGGGGCAGCGCCGCGTCCTCCCCGGCTCCGCCCGCGGCCACGGCGGATGCTCTGCCCGCGCCGGTCCCTGCGCCGACGGACCGCCCTGCGATCGTCGGCTGGGAGCGCGGGGATTCAGTGCCCTGGAAGGGGGAACGGGGAAAACGGTGCTTTCTCCGAAATTTGCGGGGATGAGGACCTGCGTGGGGAAGGCAGGGAGCCCGGCACTCCTCGTGGGGTGTGCCCTTCCCACCCCACCGGCAGCCGCGAGGGTTTCGGCAGGTGGATAACGTGGGACACAACTGGGCCATTCGGGGCAGTGAGAGACATGTGAAGGTCCCACCTGTCCTGCCCCACAGACACGTAATGGTTTAAATCCTTTTGACACGTGAGGAGCCCACCAGAGAAGGGCTGAGTGCATTTGCAGAGCCAGATTGAGCTGATAAATCATCAACTAGATCACAGTTCTTAACATGGGACATCAAATATAAGTTATCTGCAAGAAAGGACAAACAGGAATGTTGGTCCATTTCCCTGACATGGTTTAATCACGCATAACACCCTACAAATGAGCACATTTTACCTCTCAGCCCTTAAGTACACCCTGTCTCCTCTTCAAAATGTCCTTCTATGTCATTTTTGAGCCAAAGAGCTGCATTTGCCACCTTCCCTGTGCTTGCACTCCTGCTTCCCCCCATCCTGCCGTGCCCAGACTCCCTTCCTCACCAGGGGGCTGTAGGCTCAGCAGTGACCACATCTGCTGCCCTCGCACCAGAGCTTGGCTCAGTGGGACACGGACGCCTGACACTGTGATTCATCGAGGGAGGCTGACTGCCAACGCTGGAGAAGCCTGTGGGTGTTTCTGGAGGTAGGCATATGTTCATCTCGCCTGCTGTCAGCTTCAGTGGCTCGGCTATTTGGTGCATCCTGATGATGGTGAGTGTTTGGGAACTTAAAGAAAAAAAATAGGGCAAAAGCCTGCAAAACAGTATTTTGAGAAAATGACTGGGACAGGTTGCTGAAAAGGAAAGTGCAGCTGGGACCCTGGGCACGTGTGAATCCTTATGGGATCTGCAAGATGGGGCATTACCCATGAGCACAGTTTGAGCACAGCCAAGGCGCAAGAACCTTTCTCTGGTTCCAGGAACATTTCCTCCAGTCTCCTGCTTGTTCACCATGATTTGCTTCTTCCTCTCTGTCCCTTCACTCTCTTCTCCCTTAAACTCACCTTCCCCTTGTGAAGAAGACGTAAAGCGGAGGTGAGGAGAGGCCATCATCCTTCTTGCTCCATTCAACCCCTGAAACTATGCTTGTTGCAAGCTCTTCTGTGCTAGTGAATCCCCAGGCCTCATGGAAGGGACACACTTACCAGAGCACTGGCTTCTGCAACTAACGTGTGGCAGAGAAAATGTCCCTGTTCTATACAGTAAAGAAGTATTGCAAACTGTAATGGTTTCATGTAAATTAATGTGGAAGCTTTTAATTACAAAGGGGAACTGTATCAGTTCAGTGGCCTCTGGACTGATGGATTTATGTGCCCTCCACAATCCAATTGCACTGACCATTTGGTGGGCACACAGAAACTGGCAGGGGACAAGCAGGCAGATGGATACAGCAGCACTTGTGAAGAGCAGAGGACACAGCCTGGGACTGAGTGCACACGTCAGCTTGTCCATCTGTGACATTAATTGGCTGTGGAAATAGGTAACTTGTGCTGCTGCTGAACTCTCCTCTGGATTTGTGCAGTCGCTGCTCCATGGAGATGGGGAGAGAAGCGTTCACTCACAAAGGACATTTCAGGTGGTCTGCAGGCAATTTTACTTCTCAAATTCAGATGTCAAGGCTGTCTCTATGGCAGTGTTGTGTAGGGGGGACAGAATGGCCCCAAGAAATGGGTCCTTTGTCAGATTCCAGAGCCCTGGAGCCACATAGCACACACTGGCGGATGCTGACGATGGTTGTTTTATCAGGCAATGAGGAGGATCTGCTCTTTCCCATGAAGGCTCCATGTTTGTTTTTCACATAAGCCCAGGAGTCTATCTCTGAAGTGTGAGTCATTGGTATGTAGCCGACATAAAAACTGAGTCTGCATGACAAGGAGCCTAAAGACAACTCTCTCAAGGCCACCCCCACCCAAGCTCACCTGATCTTCCTCACCTAATGGGTCATGCACACGCAGCAGCCAGAGATTACACAGCTGAACAGTTTTCCTCTGCAAATGGAAAAACCTCATTGTCAGTGCAGCAAATCCAGGGCAGCTGAGGGGAGTTTTTTCTGTGCCAGGTGTGGCTCTTTCTGTGGTGGCAATGCACTCTCTGAACACCCTGAAAAATGTGACTGAGAAGTGCCAAACTCAGTATACACCTTAAAACTGGTTAGGTTTTTTACCCCCTCTTCTCCTACTGAGAAGTTGTTTGAGAGCATTACTCCTCTCACAGTGAGAGCCCTTCTCCCTGTTCCATATCCAACTTATGCCCATCTGCTCTTAGCACAAGCGCTGTCTATAAATGTGAGTGATTCTTCTCCCCTGGTGCTCATTCTCCCTGTCTGCCTGCCTAAACCCCAAATGTATTTACAGAGAGGAATCAGATCCCATCTCACCAGTCACTTTGCCAAGCTCAGCAAGACATGCTCTCTATCTATTCCTCTGATTATCTGGATGTCACTTCTCTGTACCTGTTCCAGGATGAGTTCAGGCTTGCAGAACACCGATAACCCCAATGATGCCCAGATATTTCAGCTGAATTTTAGCCAGTGTTTTGTATATATTTACTTTCTGTTCTTGCAAATACATGGCTTGCTACATGTAAGACTGCATTTATCTTTTTAATAACTACATCCCACACATGCTCTTCCTCTTCTGTTGTTCATAATGGATAAATGATAATTTACAGCAGAAATGTTATCAGTCTCTCAGTGTATGTCTCTGCACTGTATGCTGTTACATGTCTGTTATTAGGACATAACAGTCATATAATTTGTCCTGTAGGATTTCCTCTCCACTGAAAATATCATCCAGCTTTGTCATTAGCAACTTTTGTTACCTCACTTGTCATTTTTTGCATCAAGCCAAGTAATGAAATTACTAAGACTGATTTCTCCAGTCCTATAATTTTGCTCTCAGCCCCATAAGCAGTTTTCACTCCCAAATCTCTTGCTTTGTCATTTTATAGAGCTTATGTTAATTCTCATCTTCTTGAGTTTAACTAATAATTATCTAGGTAATACCAAATCGAATGTTTTACCAAAGTCCAGGTTGATAAGATTTATTATTTTTCCTTTGTTCCTATATGCCTATATCTTATCACAGAAAGATACTGGGCTGGTCTACACATAATGTGCCTTGCCTACACTTTAATCCCTTTTCTCCTTCCTTTCATGTCTTTTGTTCCTCATGGCTAACATTTCCTTTAAATAATCTTAAAGATTTCAGTGATAGAGATTATTCAGTCTTCAGAAGTGAAAGGTAGAGAGCCCTTGAGTTTTGTGCCTGTGTCACACGGTGATTTCCATATCCATGCCCTTTAGCCCATTAATTTTGCTGCCTCTGCTCTCTGTGGTTAGTTACATTTTTTCCCTTCTGGAGTCTGAAGTAATTTATTCCTTTAGCTTTTAGGAATCTGCCCTGCTGTTGTTGTGGGCAATACTTTCTTTTGTTTCTTTTCCAATCATGCAGCTAAAACCCTTATGTTTCTGTTTTGCTTCCCTGCGTTGGTCTGTTTTTTTTTTTTTTTGATTTGGAGCAGTACGTTTAATTTTGAGTGTTTGAAAGACAAATTTCTCTGCACATCACTCCCTTCCCATTTTTTTCACTAGACTTTCTGCATATTCCTGAGATGTCCTGCACTGATTGCATCCTGTGAAGTAAGATTCAAGGAGCCTCTTCTGTCTTGTGACTACTTGAAAGCAAAGCAGGGTAGGAATTTTGCACTCCCTAGGTGGTGACCAGACAGTAACACTCCTCGGCATCTTAAAGAATGAAGGCTTCAGAGTTTAGGGGAAGAGGAACTGAAAATTAAAGTGGTTTTTTGGTGGTTTTTTTTTCTTTTCCTTTTTTTTTTTTTCTCCCCCTGAACCCTGTGGGCTGATGTCAGCAGGACTCAAACATTTAATTTCCTCACCTGTGAAGCTATAGGTAAAGTTAAAGTTGAGGTAGGTCTGGAGTTTAGAACAAGGGTTCCCAATTTCAGCCTCACCTGTTGTGAGAGTCCACAGAAACCTTTCCCTGGTCAAGGTTTGCAGACCATAAAAAACCTACCCCTTCAGCTCTGCCCAAACAGCAAGCACCACACCTGACCTTAACCTTGCACCAGACAGCCTGATGGACTGCACTGGCATCAAAATTACTTGGATATCATGGGCCCCTTCATTTTCCACTGGAAATTTTTTGCACATATGTTTTCCCTGAATTATATTCTAAATTGAATATTTGCATTGTTTTAAATGTGATTTGTATGTTTAATGATTTTAATTATTGATAGCAAATAATAACCATTTATTCTGGGGTAGCATGTAACATATCTAAAAAGCTCTTCCTTGATGTTAGGTACAAATAAATAATATCAATTTGTGTCCCTAAGAGCTGACAGCTTTACAGCTTGCACATGGACTTCTTGCAGTCTGCTTTTACTGACTCATGGGATCTAGAAAACAAATCAACAGTGAAGTTTTTACTTTACTTGTTTCATTAGTTGAGTTTTCTGCTGCAGGTTCTGAACAGATTATATAAGAAGAACTTTTTGTTTTCACACTTAGCAGAAAACTGCACGTACATAGCAGAAAATAAGACTGTATTTTAGCCCTACAGAAATCTACATAATTCCAAGTAATTTAAGGAATTCAAGCAGCACAGACTGAGAGGCCAATTGTAAACCATCTGTACTCCTTAGGACTGTCTGTAATTCAACAGAGAAGTTTTTCAGGAGAAGCAACAGGATTATAGCAGAACTGAAAAATGCATTTGCCAGAGAGAAACAGTACTGGTAACTTAGAGTTAATTTTCTATAAAAAGATATCAAACCCCAGGCAACTGACCTACAAAGACTTTACAGAACCCAAATATACCCACTCTGTATGCAGCACAGACTACAATGAGAAGGAAGAATATAATTTGGAAATTTTGAAGAAAATCCAGAACTGATCAGTATGTGCAGGTACAAGTAGGGGATCTGATAATGAGAACAGCTTGGTATCAGTATCTCTAAAGCAGAACCCATATGGAAACACAGCAGTAAAACTACGGACTGTATAGGTTTGCCCACAAAAATTACCAAGTGCTTTGGCTTGATTTCCAAACTGAACTTGTTAACATGATACACCTGGAAATGGCATTTGTGTCTGAGATAACAAGCCTCTAAACATGACAATGGAGATTTACAGCAGATGGAGAGATAATCATGTTGCCATAGAAACCATGCAGGAAAAGTGTGTAGGAGTAAAGTGTGGCTCAGAAAAGCATCTGGGAGAAAGGGCCGGTGACTGAAGAACTGAACTCACTAAGCAGCTCTTAAGGTTAGATGACACATTAATAATAGCACATTAGTTTTTCAGAATATTGAGAACCATGGAGGAAAGGAATCTTAACAGTGAGCTGCAGAACAGCTGAAGGCAGCAATGCCATGTTGTGCCATAGTGTAGGGCAGAAAAAGTCTCTAGAAAAGGGCTGGAGATGACCATGAGATGGATGAAAAAGCTGCAAAGCCCCTCAAACACAGCCACAGCATGTGACCCCTTGTTCCTGCTGAGCACACCCAGGATGCAGGTGGTGATAAGGGAATGTGCTTTCCTTGGACTCCTCTCCCAGTAGCAGGTCCATACTTTCTTGAGATGTGACCCAGCCCAGCTCATTCGGTGCCTGCTCACTCTGCCCATGCAGAGAACCTGCTGGGTGGTCCCCCAGTGCAGCAGGGCTGACTCCTCTATGATGGACTCACATGTGGCTACATTTTCTGAAGAAGTAGTCAGCCCTAAGCAGCCGAATGTGTGGTTTTGAATTCCAGAATTTCCCACACAAAGGGCTTGAGTAGGGGGCTATCTAGAGGAAGTTCCTATTTCACTCTCCGTTGGGGTGAGTAAATTGGCGGAAAATATCCCCTTGAGCTCAGGGTGAGAAGTCCAGGTAACAGTCACCCCGGGGATTTTGAGGCAAGGCAGAAGGAAAGCTCTTCCATGGTGCAGAAGGAGCAGACAGGGGTGACAGGCTCCAGGCATCGCCCTTTGTGCTAGAACAGCCCGCACCCAGACACAGTGGGTGGTGAGGAAATACCCCGAGCTCTGCCTGCATATGAGTTGGAGAGTAAAGGGCAGGGAGGCATCCCTGTATGACTTGAGCAAGCAAAGGACTGGCACTTGGGAAAGACCCAGAACACATATGCAGCTATCAGCAGCAGCTCCAGCACACTGCCAGATTAAAGCCATGCATGCTGGGAAGTGATGCAAGGGCAGGGAAAGGGGTTGAAACACAGGGCTCATCCATGCTGTGGCTACAGAAATGTCTCAAACTCTGACTGTAACACAGTTATGTCCTGCTAGTGCTGGTGAGCTGCCTCTCCAGGACAAGCTTTAGTCTGTGTGGGGAGTTGGAAGGCCCTACAAGACAGTGTAAGTATTTTGACAGTTCCAGGTGGTGGGGCTGGGCACTGGGCAGAGCTGTAGGCTGTTGAGGTCTAGGAGATAAAATATGTGCTGATTGTAGTTTGCCAGTGTTGAGAGGGATGGGATGCCGTGCTCTTCAGTCTTGTGTGATGGCTCCAGAGTAGTGTTGCTTCTGATACTTTTGCAGCTCCATGGCTGTTGTGAGAATGACAGCTCTAGGCTATGACCTCCAAACAAAAGCATTAAAAAAAAATTACACAGGCAGCAAAACTCCAAAGAAGCCTCTCCAAAGGCAGATGCAAGGTCCTTCAGTCCCATTCTTCACTGAGTTCCCAGGGCACAGTCCTTTCCTCAGAGGGTGTCTCACAGGGCAGAAACTACTGGGATTACACTCCCAGCTTCCAGCCAGACTGAGCCCTTGCTGCTGCCGCAATTTCCATTTCCATGTCTGGTCGTTGTAGGGTTGAAGCAATGCTGGACCCTGAAACATGACTCAATGCAAAGTCACTCAGAGTGCAGCTCAAAACGGTGCCAAATGTGAGTGGGAAGGATGTAAATGGGTCATGGACAGGGAGGGAAATTTTGTAGGCAATGTGAGCTGCTGTGATGTGTAAGTTTGCTGTTTTCAGCTGCCCCTGCATTACAGCAGGATTGATAGAGAAGAACAAAGAATCAGGAGATGATTGGCAGTGATTGAAAATCCCAAATGAAAAAAGGGTTTGAATCATTAAAACTACAGAAGGATTAATTAAAACCATTAAAAGCACGCACCAGAAATCCAGTGTTTCACGCACACGTCAAATTACAGCAAAGCCACAGACCCAGGGACTCAGTGATATCTGTAAAGCTCCAAAATCAGAACATTCACAGTATAAAATACTCTGGTAGATGAAAGAACTTGTGTTACATTCACCTGACCTTACTGGCCATTTTTACCTACAGTCAGGAGAACACAGCCATGTGCTCAGTGTGTTGAAGGAGAATGCTGTTTATTTTAACCAAATTTCCTTTCTTGTTTTTGTGTCACAGCACCTACAGTTTTAGTAGGCAGGTATCTTTTATTCTTGGCAAGAATAGGAAGTTCTTTCATGTCCATTACCCAGAAGAGACCAGAAAACATTGTTTCCCAGACTATTAACAGTATCAGTTAACAGTAGTATCAGAAGTATCAGTTGCCTTGAGAAAGAATAACAATTGTTCAAATAAAAAATGCAGACGGGAATTTTTGCTAGCAATGTTACTTTTGTGTCATTCTCTCGTCGCCCAGCAGCTCCCCCTGTTCAGCAATGATTATAAGTCACATTTCTCGTGCAGTAAAGGCAGGCTGCACCCTTGGCGTTCTTTTCCCAGGTTTGGTGTCATTCCTCTGCAAGCCTGTAGAGGACGTAGCTCCCTTAGCAGACAGGAACAGCAATAGTGAAATAGCAATACTATCTGTTGCTCGGATACCCGAGTGGAACACCGATTTAAAACTGTTAAACTTGGTCTCATCCAAAGAATCTTACTAGGTCAGGAAAAACATCTTGTCTGATCAACAAGAGAGTGGTAGAAAACTTGTATTATTATTTTTTAAAATATTACACCTTTTTTTTTTTTTTTTAAGGCATAGTGATGAGAAATATGCTGACATTTAGAGCTTTTACTCTTTGAACATGAATAGACCTTGCTGCTCTGAAGAAATGATACTGATGTGAAGAAATGCTAAGCACGTTAAATGGCTTTAAACTGAAAGAGAGAAGGTTTAGATTAGATATCAGAAAGAAATTCTTTACTGTGAGGGTGGTGAGGCACTGGCATGGGTTGGCCAGAGAAGTTGTAGATGCCCCATCCCTGGAAGTGCTCAAGGCCAGGCTGGATGGAGCTCTGAAAAAACTGGTCTGGTGCAAGGTGTCACTGCCCCTGGCAGGGGTTCCAGTGAGATGATCTTTAGGATCCTTTCCAATCCAAGTCATTGTATGATTCTATAATTCTTTGTATAGCCAGAGTATAAACTTTGAAAGAAATCAACAAGATTTGTTTTGGGTTTGATCAGATCCTGGTCAGTTTCCTGAAATTAACAGAATGATGAATGGAAATTTGGCACATTTGTTTTAACCTGAGTTATAATAAAATACAATCCACTTCAGCTTGTAGCCATAATCAGGCTTTCAAGGATTTTATTTGACAACTGTTGGTGAACGTATGTTATCCTATTCACACGTTTCTCCTCCAGATTTGCAGCTCTTCCTCATTTCTTCCTCCAGACCAGGAATTCCCAGCCAGTGGCAAGGCTTTGGCAGGCTGCAGGCAGGCCACAGATGGGGGACAGTGATGCTTACCCTCTGCTGCGCTCAAAAAGGCCAGAGTGGGATCCGGGTCATTTTGAACCACTGAATTATAACGGAGAAAGTGAAGAGAGCAGTGAACTGAACACAAGCTATAGTTAGTAGCACCCACAACTAAAGAGAGAAGGCAGCTTGAAGTGTGTAAGCCCTTAGTAAAAATGGTTGAGCGGTCAGCCTTCCTGTGCTTTTCAGCATTTCGTCAATGCCCTCTTACGAGAGCCTCTGGTACTGCACATGCAGCGCCCTTTTTTAAGAGAAAAAAACTAAATGCACGGAGGAAGAAAAGCGAAGTTCACCACCCAGTGCTCAGGGGCTGCAGAAACATGCGCTAAAGGATCGCTGGCCTGTGTGGGGCGTTGGAGGCGTTCTGTGTGGAGGAACATCCTGCTGACCACCTGTGATGGTTACGAAGGTAACCTCAGCAAGGGTGAAGCTGTGTCTCTGCTGGGACCGGTTGTCCTCAAGCAGTGGGGAAATAAGGCACACAAGCGGAATTCTTGCCTGAGCTCCTTTTGCTTCAGATTTTCCCAGGCAAATGTCAGTAGGAAATTTCAGGGGTATTGGCATGCATTATGATACCATGCCATTATATTGTATTTTCAATAGAGATGTGAAGTGATTGGCAGAGCAGGAACTAACACGTTTGGAGGAGAAGAAGAATGTAGTTCTGGCCAAAATTTTCTCAGATGGACAACGTTACTCTGCTGGTCTGTTCACCTGCAGGTCCACAGGAGAAAAATGTAGCTGAGAAAGCCTTTTTTGTTCGTTTAAATGTTTTGGTTTTGGTTTGGTTGTTTTTTTGCTGGTGGTTGGGTTTTTTTTTGTTTCGTTTTGTTTTGGTTTTTTGCCTGCAGAGGCAAGCGTGCTTCTAAAAAGGCAGAAGTGGTGGATTTTATGTCTGTGCAGTGGTAATATCTTACATCCCTGTAAGAGAATTCTAGTCTCTGATAGTCAAATTTGTGTGCTTGGCAGGGATGGATGGATATATGTGCTAATTTTAGAGCCAGATTAAAGCTCGTAAATATATTTTAAAGACATGATGCTCATGTGGTGCTGTTGTCATTTGGTGGCCGAAGGCAAAGATGTTTTCAATGTCACTGGGAAAGTGCAGGCAGGAAATGAGAAGGCCAGGGTGGCTTTCATGGGGTAAAGAACTGCTACCAGGGGAGATGATGTAGGTAAATAAACTATGTGTATGAAATATACTCGCCTTTACATTTTTGCTTCTATGTATGATTCTCACACAGGAAATTTTTAGCATCTTTTGTGTCATGGTTGTTTACAGTATAATAGGTGTATAATAAGAGCCGGAGAGCGGAGGAGGGAGTTTGGATGAGACATGGAGTAAAACTAGAACCTCGCTAACCACAGTCATGCCTGATTCTGCCTTCCTCTTCCTCCTCTTCAGATTAGTTAAAGCCAGAACAAGGATTCTCTGCCCCTGATTTTAAGACATAATGCAAGTTAATGATATAAATATAAGAATATAAAAGCATATATAAGTTAAAAAATTAGGAGAATCATAGAATAATAGAATATGCCAAATTGGAAGTTAGGGAAGAATCCATCAATAACTTCTGGGACCAGCGGATGGGCTGAACCCGTATTCTCCCCATAGGGACACCTACTGGGTAAGAAACTTACTCTGTGTGCACTGAACGATTATCTCGAGCTAACTTATGTTAGGGATCAGAGCTTGTTAGTATGTTCCTTTGAATTAGCGTACTGTTTCGAATGCGTTTTTGCAGTCAGATACTGTCACCGGCAATCCCCGAACCTTAACCTGTCGCGACGTTGTTAATAAAGGCTGTCATTCCGTAACCCCTTTGATGTGAGCCGTTCAAGGGCGCTGACAGCCTAACCACACACGGAGGGTTTGAGGAAATCCCCGCTTTTCTCCCGAGCCCGGGGCGCTCCCGCAGGTCCGCCAGCGCTGCCCGCACTAAAGATGGCGGCGGCGCTGACCCGGAAGGGGCGGTGGGGCCGGGCCGGGTGAGGGAGCGGGAGGGCGGGATCGCCCATCCCAGCGCGGCCGTGCGGGAGCCCGGCCGGCCCAGCCCATCCCAGCCCATCCCGGCGCTGCCGAGCGGGGCGCGGAGGTGCCGGCGGCCGCCGCCATCGCAGCCCGCATGGGGCGGGCTCGCTCCGTGCGCCGGGGCCGGGGGCGCCTCTGAGGGGCGGCAGCCGCGGCGCCATGCAGGGCGCGGACCCCGCGGCGGCCATGAAGGGGCCGGAGGGCGAGGGCAGGACGGAGCCGCCGCCGCCGGCGGCGGGGCAGAGCGGCGGCAGGAGCGGCGGCGGCGGCCGCGGCAGCAAGAGCTGGCAGTACAGGTGGGCGTGGGGCGCGGTGAGCGCGGCGGGCCCGGGAGCGCTGCCCGGGCTGCCCCCGGGCGGGCGGTGCGGCTGCCCCGGCTGCAGCCCCGCGGCTCCCACAGCACGGCCGGGTGCGGTGCGGGGGCACTCGGGCACTCCCTATCCCTGTGTCCCCTGTCCCTGTGGAACCCGCGGGCGGCTCCCGTTCTCCTGTATCAGCACAAAGCTGCCGGGGGATGATGTGCCTATGCTCCCGCCTCTCAGATCCCCATTCCCCCTTTGCAGAGCGCGGTTTAAAGTTGTTGTTGGGGAGGGTGGGGGGGGGCGCTTCGTCGCTTTCCAGCCTTTCCAGAAAAGCCAAACTTTGTGCCGAGTTTTAGCTCGGTGTGTCAACTTAATAGCAATCTTTTATTTTTTTTTTTTTATTGATGCTTTGTGTTTGTTGCTGATAGTGTGTACGGAGTGTCTTATCTGACTTGTTTTAAGAACGGCTGCGCTTAGCATAAATTGAGGTGATTACTTAGGTACAGCAAGTACAGCCGAAGAGAGCTGAGAAAGCTGAAGAAGCTGAGCACGCAGCATTACTCTGAATTATTTGCCTGTGTGTTCGAGAGATTTCGGGGGTTCCATATATTTTTTTCCCAGTTTTCTTTCTGTTTGAACATATTCCCACTCACACGCTGACTCTATAAGGCATCGCTTTAGGGATTTCCAAATGTCTGCTCCTAGGTCTCTCATCCTTGACTGGAGTTCTGCCATGTTTCTGGGCTGCTGTTACGTGAAGTTTACACACTTCTCCTTCAAATGGAGACTCCCCAAAGCCGTCATCTGCCATCCCAGATGGGCTGGCTTGCTGTGCCCTGCGTGTGGAGACAGCGAAGCCGGAGAGTGGTACATCTGCCTGCACCCAGCGGGACAGAGGGACATGGGATGGCTCAGAGAAAGGAGCACCCAGGCCCAGGCTGGTGCTTTTAATAGGGAGTGAGCAGCTCGGTCATTGCTGAGAATCTGGGTCACGAGTAATTTACTTTTCTGGTGACTAAGTGTCTGGAAGAGAAGTGGTGATTTCAGGGTGAATATTTCAGGCTGCTAAAGAAGGAAAGCTAATTGTCAGATTTTGTTATTGTTTGCCTTATCTATTGTTTTCAGTCACTTTTAAACTTTTTTTAAAACTCTGGATTCAAGTAGAACTGAATTTTCTAAAGAAAATTGCTATTACTGTAACCAAGTACACACTTAGTGTTCATGTGTTTCACATGTGAAACACAGGAGTTAGTTTATGCTATCAA
Source organism: Empidonax traillii (assembly GCF_003031625.1). Lineage (NCBI taxonomy): Eukaryota > Metazoa > Chordata > Aves > Passeriformes > Tyrannidae > Empidonax > Empidonax traillii. The sequence continues at coordinate 64,889 of NW_020956093.1, forward strand.
GATGGAAGTATTTTATATTTTTGTGTGGAATTGGAGATACCTGATTTGCCTGGATGCCTTTTTGCTCTAGTATGTTTGAGATGATGGTTGCAGTTCAGTGCTGTGCAGTGAAATTCCACTTTTTAAAATTATCCATCCAAGTCTTCCATTTCTTCTTTCGGTGCTGTGACTTGTAGGGTGAAAGCTGAACTGACTCTGAGTGTTAGCCAGTTAGCTTGACAGCTCTAAGTGGGAACTGTCCATGTTATTTCTCAATACCTCATTTAATTTGCTCTAATACTCTAGTGCAAATTAGTCTTTCCTATTTATTTTATTTCTAGAATATTGGGACATACTAAATGTACTAATGGTATTATCGTGGACACCTGAGATACCTCGCTGTTAATCTCTGCTCTCTTGGGAATCAATTATTTACTCCTAAATTTGTCTCTATATCTAGTTACCCACAAAATATCACCTTTTCCCCCATCTCTGTAGGAAGCTCTCCTGCATGAGATGCTGTAGCTTAGATTTCACTTTGTGAATTATTTCTATACTAAAATATATCTGACAAATGTGAGACCCCCCCAATGATGAATCAGTATCTGAAGTATGGGTTTTAGAAGTAGGGAACTTTTGGTGGAAGTTTGATCTTTAACTTTTCTAGCTCAGAGTGTGAGCAGTTTGTGGTCACACAGTTTGGCAGGAGGATGGTCCTGAAGTACTTGCTTCTCCCAGCCCGTGTCTTGTATAAAAGTTTAGCTCTCTACTTGGTGAAGCATCTTGTCAAAACAGCTGTAGCATAGTTGTCAGACAAATGGGACAACAGGTACTTGATACTTTAATGCTCCAAATGGGGAGTTGAGACTGTAGACAAAAAATAAACCTCCAGCACTGCTGGAACCTGAAATGATGAAAACTGAATCTCTCAAAGAGGTGGAAAGTCACACATCCTCAGCATAGAGTGAAGTCTAGAAGATAAAAAATGAAGCAAGAAGTCTAACTTTATATTTTGGTAAGAGCTAATAGGGAGATTTTTAAATAGCTGTAACAGATTTAGACCAAATATTTATCATCGTGGAGAAGAGACAACCTGAGGTGATGTGGCGATACAGCTGAATCTCCCATCAGACTTCCTGCTTGTGGCCTGTGTATTGGTGACTTTAGGCAGCCAGTACAGCAGTGCCTCTTCTGAAATTTGTAAGGGCTTAGTTTCTTCTGAGGATAGGAAGATACTTTTTTTTTTTTTTTTTTTTTTTTTTTTTTTTTTTTTTTTTACTTACTAGAAGTTGAGTTCTTAAGAAACTGCTCTTTTAACCATCTGACAGGAAATGATCTTGTTTCCTTGTGCATATATATATATATACACAGTCAGGGTCAGAGAGCGTCTGAGAGCAACCAACCCTTGGCTGCATTTTCCTCATGGGGGTCAGGAACAGCCCAAATGTTAACTTGGGTTTAAGTAGATAAAGAGAGCCTGAGAGGCTGTGCTGCACACTAAACTCTCTAACCTTTTTCATTTAGAAAAACAGTTATCAGGAGGAGAGACTTCTGAATAACTTCAAATTATTAAAAGATAGCTTGATAAAGTAATTTAAGATTATAACATTCTCTTTATTTTCAGCAGTAACCAAACTGAGAAGTAAGTATAGCCTTATTCATATAAAGAATTATTTGCATTCAGCAATTCTGCCCTAACTCTTGACCATCTTCATTTGGGTTTTGCCTTGCTCTAGGTTAAATGAACAAGAGTAGTTTCAAAGCAGTGAGAGAAAGGTGGCAGGTTTGGCAGGTGTGTCTATGACATGTGATTTGTATTCGTTCAAATAGCATAAAAAATGTCTCAAACAGAAAGCAGAATCTCTGTCTATGAGCTAAATGGAGAGCTGATTGGAATATGTGCCAGAGAAGTGTAACAAGCCCTGTCAACCTGGCTTGAAGGGCTTTCAGATAATTCTGAGAGAATTGACTTTCAATTACTGTTTCTCATTTATCTACAAAACGAGAAGTTCAAAGTGCTGTGGTTGACTAGTAAAACAGGGTAGTCTTTCCCAGTTGGAGACATGCAAATGTGCTGTCCTCTTATGTTTTTCTTAGTGGTTCTGTTCTCAGATACATAAATCAATTTAGCTGCTATTAAAAGGATTCCCAGCATTTCTTCCCTTGCTGGTAGAAGTATATGTAAAATGTTCATGAATTTCCCAAATGATTGCTCTTTTTGAAGCTTACAAGTTATATTTCAAAACCTATTTGCTTATCAGTTCTGCATGTATTTTTGTAGATGGCTGCCTTTGTTCCTTATTTTGGAAATGGTTTTAGCATCTGCTTGCTATGGATTTAGCCATTTATAGCTATAAAATGCTACAGATTGTGTCTTTTGCTCTTTTTTTAAGGAAGCAAGTTAAGTTTAGTTAGCCGGTCCTGAAAGTTTACCTGAGCGCTGCAGCAGGGTTATTCACAGTTTCAGTTAGTATATAAAGCCATTAGGATTAAAGCAGCTTCAAGGACTAAACTTCCTAGACTGACAGTACTTTTTATTAGTTGGGATTTTTTTGTTTGTTTGTTGTTTTTTTTTCTTACTGGGGTGACAATGGCCAGTAAGAGGTTTCCTCATGCTGGGTGGCTTCTGCTTGTCATTAATAAGGTTATCAAGTTCAGGCAGAATTCTCTTGCAAAGTTACTCTAGGTGGCTTCAGGCTGGAGTAAGAGAAAATAAGAGCAGAGAGAGAGTTTTGACAAAAGAGTAACACTAATTCTTTTTTGCATCGAATGCAAATGGATGACATGAAACAAGTGAAATGGTCACCAGTCTTCTTTCAAGGGCTTTGTTTTGCAGTTGATACTATGCAAGCACTCTTCATAAATGCTAAAAAAAGGGAGTAAACAGTTACTGACCTTAATTCAGTCTTCTGTGTTTGAGCAGGTCAGCATGTGATAATGTGATAATGTAACAGAAGAACTGGTAACTGGAACACATGAATATATTTTAATTCTGCATTTTGAGATGATCATGAATTCCTCTTGATACATTGGATCTCATATGAAATGCATTTTAAAGACAGTGCTTATTTCTGAGTTTGATCCCAGTTTTCTGAGGTTGGCTGACGGTGCTTTGCACTTAAACACGTATCAGCTGAGCCTGTGAAACTGAGCTAGACTGTGGAAGTATTTGATTTTTATTCATGCTATCTTGCCAAAATGATCTAATTAGTAGTAAAAAAGAGTGTCTTGAAACTGATACAGTCTTCTTGAGCGGACATTGAAAAGGATCCTTTGTATTGGGTGTGTCACTGATGTCAGTTGCAAGAAGAGGTATTGAATGTTTCTAGTTTCTATGTGTTTCTAGTGATTTCCATGAATGTTTGATCTTGGGAGGATAAATTTCACCTGTTTGGCCTATAAAGCTGAAACCAGCTTGGTTAGAAACAGATACAGGAGGTAATGGCAGCACAGTGTTCAATAATGCTTGGTGTTGCAGATCTCTCCCTTGCTGGTCCTCTGTTCTTGTCTGAGCATCAAATTCTTGCTTAGGCTGCAACAAGGAGCGTGAACTGACATAATTAAGTGGCTCTCGAGAGCAGGCCAGAATTTACGTTTAAGTCCCTATCACTTGTTAAGTAGAAGAAAAGAAAAACCTCCTAAGCCTTCAGGTAAATGTTAATGTCATCTTAGGACAGTTCTCTCTCATGCTGGCACTCCTACTGCTTCCTTTTTTATTACCCACCTCTCTTGTTCTGGGTTTTCTTTTTGCACTGCTTGAAACAAAATTCTTTGGGATCCTATATGGAATTTGTGTATATTTGCTGTAATCAATAACTGTAAACCCCCTCCTTGTGATGCACAGCTGCAGAGGGAGAGAGAGGCTGTGATTTTACGGTGTCATCTCCCAGGTGGGAGGTCTGGCAAGGGTTGCTGTTTTGACTTTCCCCTGCTCTTGCAGCCCACCCCACTACCTCAGCATCCTGCTGTCCTAAGAACCTGCTGGCATTGCCACACAGAGGTGCCAGCTGCCAAGGGAAATGGCTTTTGTGTTGGTGTCTTTTGGGTTGGCTGGTGGCTTTTATGTCAAGCCTGTGTCAAAGCAGATGATCTTCCTTGCTTCTGTTTCTGATGATCTGTGGCATTACCTCAGCACTGCCTTCAGAGAGCCCACGCTGCTCACCTTGACTTGTTGCTGGCCTTTTGCAGTGTGATTCTGAATGCTGAAAATAAGATTTTCTCAAGTGGTTGCTGCGAATTTTAGAATTTATTTCTGCAATTTTATGTGTTCCTCTTTATAACTAAAAATGAGATTAGGACTGCTGTCACATTTGTTTGATATGCTGGAGGGAACTGGCTGAAAAACCTGGTGCCTGAATTTCTTTATCCTCATTTGACTCTTTGCTTAAAGAGTATACCGTGCTTATATCACTAAATTAGAAATGCTGCAGTTCACATAATTTGCTCATTAGAGAGCAAATTAGACAAGAAGCTCATATTTAAAGTGGTCAGTCCTCAGCATCCATTCTGTGTTATTAAAATGTTAAGGTCATCTTTTATCGAGCTGATTTTACAGTTGCTGAAGCTCAGGGCACTTCTCAAAAGGCAAGTGAGCCATTCATGTTCACACATGTATTTAAACTTGGAATAATGGGGTTGGAGCAGATGGAAGCTCACATGTATTGTAAGTTAAGACAAGTAAATTTCTGTGTGAGGGGTGGTAAGTGGATAGAGTTCAGGAAACAGGTTTGGTAATTTAAAGAGGAGCTTCATGTTGATTGGTGTTCTAGTAGGGAATATAAGCTCAATTTCTGAACCAGGTGATGAGGTCTGGGTTCCCTTCTCTGGTGCTGTGGCTCCTCAGTGAGCAACTATCAAGAGCATTGTCCCTTCCCTGCTTCTCAGAGCATTCCCATGTTGGACAGGCAGCAGTGTCACATGTGGGAGTTGGTTCTGGAATCACAACATACTTGTGTTCATGCTGGGATTTCATCTAGAGTTTAAATGAAGCTAAACTGAAGATGCACAAACTTTTGAGTAGCTTCTAAATACCAAATAATTTGTGCTTTCCATGGAGTAGGTTTCTGCAGGAGGTAATGGCTGTTATAAATGTCTATCTGTCACTAAGTGTAAAGAGTATCTTTCAACTTCACCTTTTCTAATGCAATTAGTATCAGAGAGTTAATTAAATTGCCTACAACATCAACATCCTGCTTCACCACCCACCTTCTCTCCCCAGAGAGAAGATGAAAAACAAACTGCATGTGCCTGACCTAATCACATTGCTTAATGCAGGAGCAGAAAGCACCAGCTGTTGCTGTTAGGTTATCCTGGGAAGGTTCATGTGCTTACTCACTGGGCTGTGAAAATTAAGGCACAAGTGTGATGACCCCTGTTTACTTAAGGATCGTGCCTTGACGTGTCCTCTGATCACCTGCCTGTGCTGATGAATTCTTGTAGGGGATTGCTGCCTGCTGGCAATGCTGCCAGACAACTTTCTTTTCAGGGTGCTTGCAAAGCTTGTACCTTTTCAGATTTTCTGCATTGTGTGTCTAAAGCTGAAATGGGCAAGGAGAACGGGCTGAAGTTGGGTAGGAAAAATACTGTTTCTTCATGTGTGTTAAGCTGCCAGTCTTGTATTTGACACCCTGCTTAGGAGCAGGAATATCACTGTCAGGGGAAAGGCTTTTTGCTGGGGGTATGCATTTTTTCTTTTTCTTTCCAGGTATAAATTCCAGAGTTTTCAATGAGGCTGGAAATTTTTAATCTTGTTTAATGTTTAGGCATTGACAGATCAGTTTCCCAAAGAGCCCAGTTCGCACTGGGAAAGTTGGTTTCATTTATTGCATGGAGATGCATCAGAAAGTGTGAGATCTGCTGGGCAGAACTGCAGGATGCTGTATTAAGGAGCTGGTTTCTGACCCTGGCTCCATCTTCCTCTGTGGTAATAGTCATGTATTATTAAAACTGGTTTTTTCCTGTGATCACGAACTGTGTTCCTCTTTTTCTTGGATGCCTGGTTTGGAACAGTTGGCTCTGATTTTGCAAAACTTTCAAAGGGTCATGGCTGCAGCTGAAACCAGCAGAAACCATAAATAAAATAAGCCATGAATAAAATAAAATTTGGGCTACAACTGTCTCAAAGTTATAGAGGCTGAAAATTCACTGCACCTCAGTTCTCTGTATGCAAAATGGAATGATAATGTTTTCGTCCTTTTGTTGTTCAGTATATGACTCCTTTGTAAGTGTCCATGGCAATCACAAGAGAAGAAAAACAGAAGAAAACTCATTAGTAATACATGAGTGTGACATGTGAATAATACCTGATACTCACTGCATGATGAAAAGGAGCACTTTTGAATAACCTCCTCTCTGGGAATTGCTGTCCACTTAAAGCACTATACAAGAAAGTAGTCCTGCTCTCTTTATGTGTTGTCATAATCATAGGTGGTTAACACATGCTTTCTTAATTAGAGTTTAAACCTTCCTAACATCTTAAGCCTCAATTTAAATGTAGGAATATTTTTGGTTAATTTCTCTGTGTTCAAGAATTATAGTATAATTTGGAAAGGCAGCCAACACTACTGCATCGTGACTGCTCCCCTGGGTTTGGTCTGACCTGAGACGTTGTGGAGAGCACGTACTGGCCCATTGGCCAACTAGAAGGCATTTAGTTGTGTTGACTCCTGAAATGAGCCACTTGTAACTGTTTGCCAGCTAGACTTCACAGTAATGGCCATTGCTTCTTGAGTCTTGGGGCTCACACAGGTTTTTGCCTTTATTTCTGAATATTTAGATAACATTAATTGATAACAGTCAAGTAAGTGTGTTCTAACCTGCTTGAAAGGTGGTAATAAATTGTTATGCTCAGTATTGAATCTGCAATGTCACAAAAATCTGAGTTAGCTGATCATTATATTAACTTCCATTTCAGTGTTTTATTGCTACAGAGTCCAGGGCAGCAATGTGTACTTGATAGTGTAATCTTTTAAAAGTCATAATAATTAAAACAAACAAACAAACAAACAAAAAAAAAACCAACAACAAAAAAAACCCACCACAAACCTCAAACCTGCAAAGGCATACCTGTATATTTCTGATAGGATAAGAGCTACTAGACTAGAAGCAGAGTGAAATACCCTGGGATAGAATGTGTAGCAAGCTGAACCATGTTGGACTGTGCCTAAGAGTAACTAAGTGATACAGAGGTTTGCTTCACCACTTTCTGTGGATATTGCCAGGATCCACTGCTTTCTGGGGTGTCATAGGTAGCAGATTGTCAAAAACTGCCAAGACACTCGTCCATCAGTATTTGCCTTGCCTGTGTCACGTCAGTACTGTTCACGAGGAAGAACAGCTTTGACTGCTTGGGCTTTCTGAAATGAAACATCGGGTGAAAGTTTTGAGTTTTGTAACAGTAACATATGAAACTATGCGCTATGGTGTGCTGGTGTAAACACGTAGCATAAATGGTAGCAAAGGTGCAGGCAATAACCATTTGCCAGAGATATCAAGTGGGTAGTTCAGACCTTTAGAGGTGCTTCTTTCTCGTATTCTCCAGCTCTAAAATGTTGTTGGCTGAATCTACAGTTATTTTTTTCCAGCGATATCATTGCAGAAAAATCTGCAGGGTTGGCTACTGACTCCTGGGTCCACCTTCAGTTCTGTTCTGCTGACGCAAATCCACAAATAAATTGCATGTGAGTGGAGTTCTTGCTGACTTGAGGAGTTCATCTATGTGTGAGACAAATTGCTTAGCTGAATCTCGCTGTAGTTTTTTCCAGGCAGATATATTGTGAGAATTAAAGAGCTCTGTAAATTATGAAGTAATTAAATAATCAGTTTTACAGTTGTTCGGTGAGAGCAGCATTTTGCTACTTATTAATTAAATATTATCCATTTTCTTTTTTCCATCTGCTACTCTGCAAAAGTGTTACATTTGTATATCATTGACCTGTGCCATTAATGCACAAAAGAGGAGAATCAGGTACAAGTTTAGTTAAGATGGCTTTTAAAAAAAACCACTGTAAACTTGATTTAACGTTCCCCTTGAGAACTAGTATTGATAGAACTTGAGGTTCAACACAACTACTGTGTTGATAGCAGGGGTTGGGGAGGCTGGGCCTGGTCCTGCCCCCTCTAGCCCTGGGCAGGAAACCTGGGCAGTGTCATGATGGCTCATGGAAAGCTGATGGCTCTGCCACACCCTTTCTTCCTGGCAAGCCTGCACTGGTCTTCCAATGCGTGTCTGTACTCCCAAGAATTTACAGGAGTGTGTGTTAGGATCAGTTTTTATATCTGGTGAGGATGTGTGTGATGCTTGCAGCCAAGAGGTGTTCTGAAGCATCCCAGGGGTCTACTGTTGATGTTCCTGTGATAGTGTTGGACCTCTTTCCCTTGCGCTTATGTTCTTGGTTTCTAAATTTATAACTGAGTGGTCAAACACATGAGCTGAAGAGCAGGAGCTCTGCTGCCACTTCACAGTTCACTGTAGGGCACTGCTGATGAATTGCACAGCAAGGTTAGGGGTTTTTTTCTTTCTTCCAAAAGGTGTTTGGAAAAGCAGAGGTAATTTACTGATGTAGATACTATGTAAGCAACTGATGCTTCTGCCTTATCTTGTTGGGTGTACTGGGGAGACTGCCCTTGCACCACTGAGCTGTGGGACTGGAGTGTGCTTAACTTGGTGGTGGTTTTTTGGGGGCAAGTGACCTTTGCAGTTGCAGAATATATGCTATATATGTCTATTGCTGACATAGTTGTTTGGGGTTTTTTCCCCCTTTTTATTCACCCCTACACTTCCCCTCTGTGTAAGGAAAAGGGGAATCAGTGCATTTTAGACAAGCACTTTGCAGTGCTCAGTGAGCCTGTGGGCAGAAAGAGACGAACAAGTTCAGTGAAAATGGTTATTGCTTTTTCCAAACTCTATAGTCAAAATCACTAATTAGTTTGCACCCTTACAATCCCAGTTTCTTTATTTTCTTCTCTTTATGCTTTGATAGCTTTTAATGTGAAGATGGTCTCTTTAACCAGCACTATGCATTTTGCTGTGAGCTCAGTAGAAAGGAGTGTCCTCCCTTGGCCAGGGTCCTAAGGCATCGTGATAACGTTGGTGCTGGCTCTGGAGGCTGGATCCCCCTTCAGGAGCCCTCCTTGATATCTGCATGGGTGGGATCCCCCTTTAGAAGCCCTCCCTCACATCGGCATGGGCTGGATCTCCCTTCAGGAGCCCTCCCTGGCATCTGTATGGGCTCCAGACTCCTGGACATCCTTCCTGCTGTAAGCAAATCCACACATACTCGGCTGCTGCTTGTGGTCAAGCCTTACGCAACTCTGTGGGGAAGCCTTTGGCAGCTGCCTCTGCTCTTCAGGCAGCTGTTGGGTCTTCAGAGACTTGGCTGCTCAAAGTATCCCACGTGGTGGTGTCTGAGTCCCAGCAAAGTTAAAATCATCTGAAGGGCAGTCTTGGAACAATTGTGTAATGGCTTTCCAGATGGGTGTAATTTTGTGCCACTGCTTGCAGTGATTTGTTTGTGTGGGGCCTTCGGGGAGACCTGCACGTGAGGTGTATGAAAAAAGGGTAAAGAAACCTTCTGCATCACTGTTTCTTCTAGGAGAAAATGTCCCAGCACATGTCAGGTGTGAGCCTGGATGTGTTGGCAGAAGCTCCTGAAAGACGTCATTGTGGGACTGCTGTTCCTCAATATCTGTTCAAGGCTTGGGTGCTGCATGTAAACAGGATACAGGGGAATTTGGCCTGGCTGTCACTATCTTGTTTCTCCCCCTGGGACAAGAGACCACCCTGCAAGGCACTGACAGCTGCTGCAACTTAAAGTCATGCTAGAAAAGGATGAGTAAAACTAGAAAAGGATAAATAAGCTAACAATGATCCTTTGTGAATCCTTTATTCCTATTGTATTTTAGTGACATGTAGATATGTAGAAATCTGGCTTGTGGGAAACATCTTTGACTTAGGGGAGGGATAGTTTTCTGGAAAGGATATGAACTGATGTGTAATTGTTCATAGAATTCTGTCATTTGCTTAGGTGGACAGTTTCAGTCCGTCTCATAATATTTATAAACTGAATAAGTGTGATAAGTCAAGTTCAGTGGTGTTCAGCCTTTTGGAAATAACCCCATATTTTGGGAGGTGGTGGTTGTGCTGGGCTGGAGTTCAGATGTTTCTGAGACAAGTTTCTGCATAATTTTTTCCTGGGTTGTGATTTGTGTAGTATTCTCACTTGAAGTAGTCACTTAAAGTAGCCCAGCAAAGTTAAAATATTTTTTTTTTTAAATCCTTAAGGCTATGACATGTCTGTCGCAACATTTCCTTCCTTTGACAGGACACGTGAATTTCAACAGAAATAGGGCCCTTAGGAGTTGTTGACTCATTGTTGCTGAGCTGTTGCTGTTCCTCTGACAATCTGAGACCGCGGTGAGCATTTTGAATAGCAACAACAGCATCTTGGCTATGGAAAGATACACGTACCCCTGAGTGCATGTATATCCATGTAGGCAGCACTGTGAATGCAAAGGTCTTGGTAAAGCTGGGAAAAATCCCAATGTAGCCAAGGCTTCAGTGTCAGTGCTAAGTTGTTCAGTGTTTTGTGTTAAACTCACTTCCAAAGTCTGTTTCCTAGAAGTCAAAAGCCCCAATGTGGGGAATTGTGAAGGCTTCAGAGGTACATGGGTGACTTCGAAATGGGTTTTACCAGCACTGTTTTTAATGAAACAACAGTAAGGGCTTTATGGAAAATCTTACTCATTTTTTATGAACTGTGATTATCTGTGAGTAGAGCCACTGGCTGAACCTCAACCTCTTGTTCCCAAGGTCTACCGTCTTAAAAGCCTTTTGTAGTGCTCTGTAGAGCTTTGCTGTTAATTCCATACTAGTGAAATATTACTGGGTTTTCTGTGGTTGTTTTTTGGGATTTTTGTTTTTATTTCAATATTAACTGCCTTACAATACTGCTTTAGCAGCAACAAATAGTTTAACTTTTACTATGGAGACACTCATCTTAAAATTCTTGAAGAAATGCTCTAGTTATAATCTCTGGCCATGTTCATAAGTAACACTGAGAATATTTTTCAGTATTCATAGGAAAATACTACTGCTTACCCAGAAGATTAGGAAGTTAACTGTAGTTCTGTCATGTATTTTGTGCAGTTATGGAATTTACTTTTTGTGAATTGCAATTTGCAGACTAGATTTGGGTTTAGATTTCTTCAGTGTATAAAATTGTTATTTAAAAATAAACCTTAGTTTAAATGTTGAAAATTCCCTGCCCAACGTGGTATGGGAATTTGTGCTCAGATAGTCTGAGCATTGCCTATAAGATCTGTGCTTTTACTCTTTTATATTTGGTTATTTGTTCACCTCTCATCCTTTATACTGTCAAGGGAAATGTTTTGAGTATCAGCCAAGTTTTTCCTTTGCCTTGCCAGGCAGACTGTCTTTTATTGGCATGGGTGCTCAAAGTTTGCCCAACCTTTGGCAGGGTTAAAGCTAAATACAGTCTTTTGGGTTTGTGCAGTTCTAATGCAGATGCATGAGTACAATTAAGAAGGAAAATAATTCAATCAGTATTGTCCAAGAGGCAGCTCATTTAGCAGGGACCTCTTCTCATGCTCCATCTTTTTGGACTTTGACTCTTCTAATGTCCTCCTGATCTCCCACAGTTTAATCTCTCATCCCTGGCAGTGAATGGGAGGTGCCTGCTGAATGTACTTCTGGGCTTCACCTTGTCCATTGAGTCATAGCCCCTCTGTTTGAGATATGGGGTTTGGGGATGCCCTGAGTGCAGAGTTAGGGACTCTGGAACACAGAAGTGTTCAAGTGGTCATTTGATGTGGAAGACATCACCAAGAGAGCTGCACTCCCTGCTACAGTGGCTTTTTCCTTTTCCTAAAGACTGATAAAATCAGCCATCTCACATGGCACACCGAAAAAGAAAAATGATCAAATGATTTTAATCAAAGACCTTTTAATTTCCCGTTGTCAGATGAATGGACTTCCATAGGCCATACACGTAGGTCTACTGTATTCATTGCAGTCTTAAGTTACTTTTTTAATTTTTCTTGGGTTCTGTTAAAGGTTCCTGTGATTTTGGCACTTCAGTTAATGGGAGAGTGCAGTGGCTCTAGCCCAAATTGCAGGGTTGTGTATAATGCCTCATTGGAAAGCAGGGGTGAAGCTTGCATTCACTAAAACTGAGAAACAATTAGCTGTGACTAGGGACAATTTTCAGATGATTAAAACCCAAGCTCATACATTTTTATGACTATGCAATCTCATAACTTTCAGCTAAATTAAGACAGCGAGGAAGTCTAAACTGCACTTCCCTTGTATGCCAATAATAACAAATGAGAGGCGTCTGCAGAGGATGAGTTTGGTTATGTCTCCTTTAACTTTTCATACATTTAAAATACACGATAGCCTGAACACCCTCTGCTCTCCTTTGGTTTTATTTTTATCTGTAGTACCACTTAATGAGCTATTAGAAATTAAATTCCTAGATAGTCCTGCTGGCTGCTCTCCACTGAAGGTTATTACTGCAATACTGATTGCTGCAGTAGTAGCTAGAACGTGTATTTTTGCTTTTAAATGTAACATTCAAAATCAGCAACTTGTTTTTTCTTCAAAAATATACATTCTTGCATCTCTTATTTGAGTAGTGATATGGAAGGGAGTGATTTGCTCTGTTGCTGCTTTCATTAGTGTCATCCTAAATGGCTTCTCTTAGGATGAAACAGTGTAACATTACATTTATTGAATTATTAGGTATCTAATTAATCTGGTGATATTGACACTGTGTATAAATGAGGTGTAGAAGGCAGCTCCAGATGTTATTTGAGATTTATTCCCATACTTAGTCCAACTATGTTTGCAACCAAAACCCACTAATGGAGATGATCCCTTGGCTAGGATGTAGTAATCCTGTTTTTCCCCACCTTTCCCCTTTTGCTGATATGGGGCTACTTTGACCTTTTTATGACCAAGACAGGCTGTTACTCCATTGGACTCTGAATACTTTCCTTTAATCTTCAGCATACTACAAGCTACTGAAATTTGAACTTAAAATCTAAATAAGATTAGGTAAACACATTTTTTTTTTAGAAAAGGCAAATAGTGTCTGATATTTGGGTCATTGTTTCAATTCTTCATTGGTATAATAGGAACTCCTCATGCTGGAGACCTGAATTGTCTATTAAGAGTGTGTTCTTCACTGTAGGATTATGCCCTGCTGTAAGAGGTGAGGGCATTGAGGTGGCGATTCTAGAACTGTGGGAACATCCAGCATAAAACAGGTCTTTAAACTGTGATCTTAAAGTGAGTAGTTTGTAGCCATAGCACTTGCATGCCTTATTTAGGGCAACTGATTTTCAGAAGCAGTAATGTATTTTGCCTGTAGTGATCTGCAATGCCAAAATGACTTTGATGGATTCTCATTTCTGGTGGATGTTGCAAGATCAGTCTTCAAAAAAGAAACTACTTGATTTTCCCGTCAGGCCAGAGGAGAAGTTCTGGCTCCTGCTTTAGATTTCAGAATATGTTGATGTGACCTGTACCTGCATGTTGTGTTCTGTAGAACATCTGTTCAGGAGTGTGACAGTTTGTACAGGGAGAAGGGTTCTGGGTATTAGGGGTTAATAACACCACAATGGTGTAGGAGCACCTACAAACTGTTTTGGATGGTGACCCTGATCAAGGTTCTGTTAAAAACCTTGTGGAAGTTAATTTTGTTCAGGAGTCCAAAAATACAAAGTCTGCTTGGAAGAGGGAGCAGGAAGCAGAAGCAGCTTGGATACGAAGTCTTTAATTACCTGAAACTTGTAAAAATGTGTCCAGAAGTGCATGTTGAATAGAACAACTATTGCTGAAGCTGATTATGATTTGAAATTAGTTGGAATTCAGTAAATATAGTTAAGATGTCTTTAAGAAAATATTTTAGGAACGAGGCTGGAAAACCTGTTAAGTGTATCTTTATAAAAATGATAGTGCCATTCTAAAAATGAAAGTGAAAATTCATCATCTGAGAATAGATGATGATGATCAGAAGCTGGGAAGATCTAAAATGTGTTTGGTGTTGACTGATTGCTTTTCTCTCTCTTTTGGTAGTGATCACATGGAAAATATTTATGGCTACTTAATGAAATACACCAATCTTGTCACTGGCTGGCAATATCGGTAAGTTTTTTATGGTGCTTTTTGGTAATACTGGTCTTTGCAGCATCTAAATGAACAGGTTTCAGATTTTTTTAACGATACTTGGATTTCCCTATGGCTATTAGACAAACTTTTTTGCAAGAGTCTTATGCTTTTCTCAGTATAGATTAAGCTAATGTGTACATGAATTATATTTGTATTAAGGCATGAATAAAAAAGACATAGGAAGTAGGAGGCAGTTAATTCATTTGGTGGCTTGTAACTAAGCTGGTATGTGTAAAAAGCATGTACAGCATTGAGGTTTTTTTCCTTTTCCATTAAAAAATATTGTCTTTTTGTTTTCTGTTGAGTCTTCAGCTTTATGCTAACTCATGCCATCATTAAAAAAAAAAAATTAAAGACTTCTGTACTGCAAACTCAAACTAAACAAGCTTTTCTGTTTAGTTCTCCAGGATGCCTGTCTGTCCTGCAATAACTTGATTTTCTATGTCAGGTGAAATTCTCTGGTCAGGCTTCCTGTTTGGTCCTGTTACTAGACCAACACAGTGCAACCAAATTAATATTGGAGAGACATGTCCTCAGCATACCACACTGGCCGATTGCCTGACTCAAGTCATTAAGTCCCAATGCCATCTGTGCCAACTTGTAATGAAAGTATTGACTACTACCACTACCCCTACAGAAGAAAAAAAAAAAAAAAGGGAAAAGGAGCAGGTTTTATTTAGCATGTTTGTTTTGTTATCATTGCAGGTTCTTTGTGTTAAACAACGATGCTGGCCTGCTGGAGTACTTTGTGAATGAGCAGTCCAGGCATCTAAAGCCCAGGGGTACCCTGCAGCTGGCTGGGGCTGTCATTTCACCCAGTGACGAGGACTCTCACACCTTCACAGTCAACGCTGCCAGTGGGGAGCAGTATAAACTAAGAGGTAGGGCCTGGGTTCTTGGGCAGGGGATTCTCCCACTAGGGGACAGTCCTGGCTCTCACCTGTGGTCTTGGCTGCACGACCCAGGAGAGAGAACCTGTTTGGCAGACTGCTGCAGTGGGAATTGTGTGCAAAACTTCCATCTCTGTCTTCTGTTAGAAACGGTCTGTCTTTATGGATAGTTCCATAATGTTTGGGTTTCAGGACCTTCAGAAGATTGTGAACTTCATATATGTAGAGTGGGGTTTAATTTCCATGTATAGTGTCCTCAAATTGTACTGATTCAAAGTTTTTAAATCATTATAGGTAACAGCACTGTGTGGATGCTTGCAGAGAACTGCAATATTCCTAATGTTGGCTTTTTTAACTGCCTCGTGGTGCTTATAAAATCCCATTTTCCGATTTTTGTAGGCTTCAGAAATCTGGGCTAACAACTTTTAGTATTTCTTTCCTTGTAGGTTTGCTGTCATTTTCTAATTCAAGGTACCTTACTCTTATTCCAGGAAAATGTTTCATGTTATTAGATGACAATATGTGTGAGGGGAGTTATGGTTTGTTGATTTTTTTTTCCCCAGTTAATTTTGTAACAAAAAAACAACAAGAAAGAAAGGAAAAGTACATAGTATTTATGCTGAACTTGCTTTAGTATTATAGTTATTACACGTGAACAAGTTCTAGATTTAAAAATAATATTACTTTGCACTGTTAAAATGTGTTTTCAAGCGTGAAGCAGTCTTTTTTGCTCCTGCTTTGAAGTGTCTTCAGGCATAATCCTTTTGGTTTGCTTTTATTAGCTACTGATGCTAAAGAACGGCAGCACTGGGTTAGCAGGCTACAGATCTGCACACAGCATCACACGGAAGCTATTGGAAAGGTATGACTGATATTTTCACAGGCAGAAATAATTGCAAATACAACTATTCAACCATCTGAGACAAATATTACAAAAGGGCCCGTGGTTGGGCTTGAAATTTATGTCAAAGAACATTTTTCTGCTTAATAGATGACTTGTAATAGAAATGTGCTCTAGGAATGAAACAGAGTGAAGTCCATTAGTCTCTGAAGAGCTGAGTGGTCCTCTCTGAGTGGGTGATGCTGAGCTGGTGTTTGAACAGGGAGCAGAGATGAAAGATCAGAGTATTAGCCCAGTATTTTTCCAGTGATCTTGCTTTTTTTTTTTTTTTTTTTTAATGTATGAGGAAACAGGGCTTCACGTTGTTGAAACCCTTCCATTTTGGGAGCTTTGCTTTTCGTTTTTAACCTTTACTTTTCTTCTGAAAACCGCTCAACAGCCCACAAATAAATTTAGGATGAATTCCCATGTTTGCAAGTCCTCAACACTACGTCTGGATACTGTTTCGAACCAACAATGTGGTGGATGCAAATACAGTGTATTTTATAGAACCTCCTGATTGCCATAACACCTGTTCTGATACCTGAATAAAGCCTTGCTTTTAAGTTACAGTCAACATCTTGTAGCTGGCTTTGTTGTAAGAGATAAGTTCAATTAGTAGTTCTAAACAAAATTCCATTTTCTTAAATGTTAGCTCTATCCTTGCAGGATCTGTTAGGAGTCAATTTCTGGTACTGTTGCAGATCAAGGACTAATTTTCAAGTCAGAGAAGTGATACTTAGTGATCAATCCCATTTCATAGATTGATTGTAATTAGACTGTAAAACAGGGCAACTGGCAACAGACAGTACAAAATATTTAGCAGTTGCTACTTATACATTATTAGGGCTTTATCATCTGTCCTTGCTCTTTAAAAAATCGGGAATTAAGCTGTTCCTGCTGTTTCTTTCATATTAGAACATTTGTTGATTATTAGGATTAATTGTAAATGTTTCTCAATATGCTTATTTATTCACTAGAACAACCCTCCTCTGAAATCTCGCAGCTTCTCTCTTGCATCCCAAGGAAGCGCCAACTCTCCTGGTGTGCAGAGAAGACCCAGTCAAAATGCAGTTTCCTTCTTCAGTGTTGGACATCACAGACTACCAGCAGGAAAAAGAGTTCCCATTATGCAGCCAGATCACCTTGTAGATGTTAGAGAGGTTTGTATGCTTTGAATTATCTTAAATTTTTTTTGAGAGAGCTGTCGTGTTATTTGTAGGATTGTGGAGAAACCTGCTATTCTTAGCTGGATGTATTGTCAGTAGCATGTCCTAAGCTATTACTGCACAGCTGTGTGAGGATAAAGAACTTGCCTTGGCTAACTGTAGAAGTATGTGGTGTATATTCTGTGATTTTTGTGCTCTGCAATAGTATCCTGATGCTAAAGATAGAACTATGCATGTTCTCTTCCTTGCAAGTCCTGGCACTACAAGTGACAAGGGAATATCCTTAAGGAGGAAGTATGACATCATATGCTGTGATGCTATCATACACTTTTCTTCCCATGTTAATCTATAGAAGAACTGACAAAGCTGTGCTTGTATCTCTGATGACTAAGGAGAAGTTGATTGTGATTGGTGTTTAAGAATACTAATACCACTTTCTGGTATGCTGATTAATTTGGACAAATTGTCTAGGGATGGATGTGACTGAAGAGAGAGCAATTCAAAAGCCTGCTTTTTTTTTTCACTACACATTCAGGTATAGTCTATTTTGGGGGAAAACCAGAAATAATTACTTTTCCATCTTGACCGTCAGAACAGACTGACTATGGGTTGATTTAACTTGTGAATATCTACAGGGTAGATTGTAGACCTTAGAATCTGTGAATCTCTCTGTCCACAGCAGACTGTTCTTGCAGATGTCTTGCAAAAGGGTAACTGCTGACATCCTGTTTTTATCCTCTAATAGCAGTAAAGTCTCCAATAGTACTAATGCAGAGACATGTGAAGTCCTGCCAGGTACTCAGGAAAAATTCTGGCATTCCTCTGGCTTCTGTGTTTTGTAAGCTGTTTCATCTGCTTTATCTTGTGAAAGAGAAGTTTGTCTTCCAGATTAATTTTAGAACTGAAACCTTACAGGTAGCTGCTTTTCAGATTGATTCATCAAGTTACCTCTTACTTGTGATAAACTTCTTAGTAGTGCAACACTTACAACATTTGGTGAACTTAAATAATACTTTCACTTTCCTACCTATTGCGTGAAAACAGTGACAATACAGAATATGGCATTAATATTTAAAGAATTCATGCCAATAGCTCTCTGAGCAGTGTTTCTTTTGTGTTTGAGAAGCTGCCTTTAAGTGAGGTAGTGTTTCAGAAATGGCTTTTTTACTTTTTGACTTTTCAAAAGGCGATATGGCATTCAAAATTTTAGGGAGGTAAAGGGAAGTGTGTGTGAGCTGGAGCACTGAAGCAGTGGCTTGCATTCTCTAATTTGGATTCTCACTGGATGGGAAGTGGAATGATTTTTTGATTTTTCTTGGCATTGCAAAGAGCACAGGAAACTATTTATGCTCTCTTCTGATTGCTACTGAGTTGGGAGACACAGCATGATTATTTATCAACTTCAAAATTTTTGACCTGTACAGATGAAGATTCCTCAGTAGTAGCAGCTTTTCTCAATATTAGTTTGCTTACCCTTTTTTTAAAGCTAAAATGCTTATTAGATACAATGCCTACTTTTTTTTTAAAGATATAATTGAAATACTTCAAGGGCAGGTGCACGCGTGTTACACCTGAGCATGATACAGCTTCAATACTCACAAATTCTGTTTGAGAAACTGTGGGAAGAGCAACTTCTCTTTCAAAGGATCCGCTTGCTGCATGGTGACCATTTTTGATTTTCCTATGAATTGCACTATAGCTGGGTCTTCTGTCAGTCTCTTTCCCTTTTACTTCCCCTTGTTCTTGGCTGAATATGTGTCACGCTGCTGACTTGGATACCTTGCAAAGCAGGAGATTTAAGAAGATCTTTATGCTGACTTGCACGAAATGCAGGTGTATGTGTTTGCAAAGTGAGAACAATTGCCTGTAAACTTCTCATTGATACTGCATTTTTAGTCACAGTGCTTTTCCTCTTCTCGCACTATTTTTTTTTTTTTTTTCCAAATCTGAGTGTATAAATAGGAAAAAACTTGGGACTGTTCTAAGTGTGTTCTTTGAAAGGGGAGATGTTCCTATTTGAACTGCAATGCTCAGCATAGCATGGCTTGTCCTGTTGTCTGACCTGATGCTGGAATGAAGTGCTTGGGTC
>NW_020956093.1:84389-91257 GCF_003031625.1 Empidonax traillii
CTCTTCTCGCACTATTTTTTTTTTTTTTTTCCAAATCTGAGTGTATAAATAGGAAAAAACTTGGGACTGTTCTAAGTGTGTTCTTTGAAAGGGGAGATGTTCCTATTTGAACTGCAATGCTCAGCATAGCATGGCTTGTCCTGTTGTCTGACCTGATGCTGGAATGAAGTGCTTGGGTCCTACCACATAATAAATTACTAACAGTGAATGTCGTCCGAAGGATTGTCACGATTTGTCAACAGATTATCTGTGGATTTTGTTTTTTTTAATCCAACACACTTTTTTCAAAGTATTGGGGAAAAAAACTGCACACAAAGACTTTTATCATGTTTGTGACTGGAGGAAAAGGAGACTGTTGTGATAGTGGTGTGTTTGCATAGGCAAGGCTGTATATAATTGTTTCACTTGCTTTCTGCCCTGTCAGCTCTAAGGCTGACTCTGCACAGTTAAACCACTTCCAGAGAGCGATGAATACGTACTTGGATGAATACATATTCCTTAAGTATAAGTTTCTAGAAGAGATTGCAGGCAGAAGTACTGAAAAAAAAAAAAAACAAAACAAAAAAGCACAGTAAGGTACTGCTAGGATTGGTGAATTAAAAAGCTACATAGTGCCATAGCAGTTAAATGCATTAATGCACTTTAGATTCTTTAAAGAAATTCTGCTGCTGCTCTGCTAAATCAATCTGCCTTTATATTTAACTCAACTGCCAGAACACATAATGATTACAAAGTAGTGCTGTCCAGTTACATTGATATTTGTTGTTCCTCCCCGGAAAGGGGACTAGCATGTGTAGGAGTTTACATGCTAGTAAAGGAGTTTGAATCCTGTGATTCAAAAATCAGGTAATATTTAGTTTCTGTGAGTGTTGCTTGGTGGCTGGTGTGCTTTGCCCCTGTATTTCATGTGGACAAATGTGGTGTTGCGGGTTCTGTGATTTAGAGGTGTGGAGCTCTGTGTGAGGGTGGAAAGGAGCTTGTAGGGGGAAAGGAAGGTGGACAGTGACAGCAGGACAGATGCAATTTGAACAGATAATGAAGGTGAAAATCCTGCTGGCTTTTTTTCCCTCTCTGCAAAGTATGTGGTAAGATAGTGATCCTGAGTGTGGTGTCAGTGCAGGCAATAAATGATAATCCTTTATGGTTTGAGCCAAAATGAGTAATATGTTTTTTTCCTTCAAAGTGCTGCATCCCTTCTTGTAGGGAGTGAAAAGATCTTAATACTCACGGGTAGTAGATCCTTTTCCAGTCTGTGCAGAGCACAGAGCCTAATTACTCCTCACATAGAGTGCATGTGGGGTTCCCTCCCCTCCCTATCATCTAGACATGAAAGTTTTTGATATTTGTTGCAGCAGGTATCATGTTCAAATTCCTTCTTTTTGAGTGACTCTGATTATTCTTTTGCTCGTTAATAAGGTGCCATGTATTGCCATGGGAATTTCATTGCGCATTTAATGACTCCCTAGTAGGCTGCATCAAGAAAACAAAGTACAGTTACCTTGCCATACATCTGTTACCTTGTTGTTTTATTATTGTCATAAAATCATTTGGGCTCCTCTGTGTGCACAGCTGAGCACTTATCACACAGCACTTCCACCCCCTGATAAGTGGCTGTTTTGTTTGGCAGATGATGTCTCAGGCTGAAGGCCAGCAGAGAGACTTGATCAGGAGCATAGAATGCCTTCCTGTCTCCGGTCACCTTACGTCCTTGGATCAAGACCTGTTAATGCTCAAAGCAACTTCCATGGCAACCATGAACTGCTTAAATGACTGTTTCCATATTCTCCAGTTACAACATGCTTCTCAGCAAAAGGGATCCTTACCAGCAGGTGGGTATGGGTGCTCACAGAGAGCAGAACTCTGTAACAAATACAAATCCTTCCCTTCTTGCAGAAAGGTTTGTTCCACTGAATCCATTTTCACACCGGCAAAGAAAACTGGCTTCTTGTGAGTTTTTCCAGAGCCTAACTTGCTTGTGTTTGGTGGAACTCTATGCATGTTATAAATATATACTTTTTTTTTATATATAGTGTATTCTGTCAAGAAGTCTGTGGCAGCAGCTGCATAAATATAACATCTGATTGTAGTACAGCATCTTGCAGCAGAATAAAACTACATAAGGCAGCACATCACAAAGGCTGCCTTTGGGATGTACTGACCTCTCAGGAAAAGTAACAATAGAGTAGGAATTTTGTGGGATTGCAGAAGCTAGGATATATAGTGTCCAATACAATTCTGTCAAATGTCATAGGTTTTTTGTTTGTTTGTTTGTTTATTGCACACTAAATACCTATTATAAGCATTTACATGTGTGTAGCTTTCATTTCTACTTAAACATTAAAACAACTCTACATTTGCACAGGTTATTATTAATACTATTAATATATCAGTATTCTTGTTTTGAGTTACTGTCCTACTCTAAACCATGGCCTAAGACAAGTGTTGCATTCCATTCTGAGACCAGAACAGACTTGTAAGCCAATGCAAATTGCTTAAAGGTTAAGAAAAAAAGAAAATTTCTTTTATTTAACAACTGACCACCCCAACAAACAAACCCCCTACAAACCCCAAACCTTACTGCTCATGCGTGTGGAGTATGTCCATTCACAGACAGCAGATAAATATGTTGCCCTGTCTGCACAATTGATCACTTCTGTGCAAGTAGGGGCTTAGCAGAATTGTTCTACCCTAATTCATGTGCAGTGTATGGAACTGAATGTGTTTGTTCTTTGTAAATTCTGCATTTTATTGTGCCTTTTTTCATGTGTTTACTTTGTGGCTTTTTTTGAGCAAAAAGCTTTTGAGGATTTTCAAATGCTTTTCTCGCACAACAGATCTGTAGATGTGGTAACTATGTAACAGAATATACTCATAAGTTGTCTCTTGCCTTATCTTTCCCATATTCCTATCATATTTGTGGTGCCTGCTTTGCCAGGGCATATTATATTAGAGCTATAATTAGTTAAGCTTTTAAGATGAAAAAAATATGTCATATAAAAGTATTAAAACTATATAAAAAGAGTTTGTAATTCTAAAATCACCACAGGCATTAAAAGAGAATATGTGAATAGGATGAATTAACTTTTTTGCTGTATTTCAGTTCAACATTTCATTTTAAAAATGAAAAATTGGATGGCACCTCTCCAAACCTTTGTCCGAACTCTGAAGTTACTCACACTGAAAGAACTCTTCCTATTCCCTTTGAATTTTTTTGACTATTGATGGATAACAGTAGGAGATGCACATCAGAAGTACTTTTGTTCTGGCATTTTCACATGTGCACTACTAAGATGTTTTTTTGACTTGTATCTGGGGACATAAATAGGGTCCACTGAGCACCACTGTACCAACTTAAGAAGATAGCTTCGTTTTTTTTTTTTTTTTTTTTTTTTTTTTTTTTTTTTTTTTTTTTTTTTTTCCAAATCTGAGTGTATAAATAGGAAAAAACTTGGGACTGTTCTAAGTGTGTTCTTTGAAAGGGGAGATGTTCCTATTTGAACTGCAATGCTCAGCATAGCATGGCTTGTCCTGTTGTCTGACCTGATGCTGGAATGAAGTGCTTGGGTCCTACCACATAGTAAATTACTAACAGTGAATGTCGTCCGAAGGATTGTCACGATTTGTCAACAGATTATCTGTGGATTTTGTTTTTTTTAATCCAACACACTTTTTTCAAAGTATTGGGGAAAAAACTGCACACAAAGACTTTTATCATGTTTGTGACTGGAGGAAAAGGAGACTGTTGTGATAGTGGTGTGTTTGCATAGGCAAGGCTGTATATAATTGTTTCACTTGCTTTCTGCCCTGTCAGCTCTAAGGCTGACTCTGCACAGTTAAACCACTTCCAGAGAACCAGTGCTCTGTACAGTCACACATTCACATGCTACGTAGCCAAGCCCTTAAATGTTCCAAATAACACATACTGTGATGAATACATACTTGGATGAATTCATATTCCTTAAGTATAAGTTTCTAGAAGAGATTGCAGGCAGAAGTACTGAAAAAAAAAAAAAAAAACCAACCAAAAAAACACAGTAAGGTACTGCTAGGATTGGTGAATTAAAAAGCTACATAGTACCATAGCAGTTAAATGCATTAATGCACTTTAGATTCTCTAAAGAAATTCTGCTGTTGCTCTGTTAAATCAATCTGTCTTTATATTTAACTCAACTGCCAGAACACATAATGATTACAAAGTAGTGCTGTCCAGTTACATTGATATTTGTTGTTCCTCCCCGGAAAGGGGACTAGCATGTGTAGGAGTTTACATGCTAGTAAAGGAGTTTGAATCCTGTGATTCAAAAATCAGGTAATATTTAGTTTCTGTGAGTGTTGCTTGGTGGCTGGTGTGCTTTGCCCCTGTATTTCATGTGGGCAAATGTGGTGTTGCGGGTTCTGTGATTTAGGGGTGTGGAGCTCTGTGTGAGGGTGGAAAGGAGCTTGTAGGGGGAAAGGAAGGTGGACAGTGACAGCAGGACAGATGCAATTTCAACACATAATGAAGGTGAAAATGCTACTGGCTTTTTTTCCCTCTCTGCAAAGTATGTGGTAAGATAGTGATCCTGAGTGTGGTGTCAGTGCAGGCAATAAATGATAATCCTTTATGGTTTGAGCCAAAATGAGTAATATGTTTTTTTCCTTCAAAGTGCTGCATCCCTTCTTGTAGGGAGTGAAAAGATCTTAATACTCACGGGTAGTAGATCCTTTTCCAGTCTGTGCAGAGCACAGAGCCTAATTACTCCTCACATAGAGTGCATGTGGGGTTCCCTCCCCTCCCTATCATCTAGACATGAAAGTTTTTGATATTTGTTGCAGCAGGTATCATGTTCAAATTCCTTCTTTTTGAGTGACTCTGATTATTCTTTTGCTCATTAATAAGGTGCCATGTATTGCCATGGGAATTTCATTACGCATTTAATGACTCCCTAGTAGGCTGCATCAAGAAAACAAAGTACAGTTACCTTGCCATACATCTGTTACCTTGTTGTTTTATTATTGTCATAAAATCATTTGGGCTCCTTTGTGTGCACAGCTGAGCACTTATCACGCAGCACTTCCACCCGCTGATAAGTGGCTGTTTTGTTTGGCAGATGATGTCTCAGGCTGAAGGCCAGCAGAGAGACTTGATCAGGAGCATAGAATGCCTTCCTGTCTCCGGTCACCTTACGTCCTTGGATCAAGACCTGTTAATGCTCAAAGCAACTTCCATGGCAACCATGAACTGCTTAAATGACTGTTTCCATATTCTCCAGTTACAACATGCTTCTCAGCAAAAGGGATCCTTACCAGCAGGTGGGTATGGGTGCTCACAGAGAGCAGAACTCTGTAACAAATACAAATCCTTCCCTTCTTGCAGAAAGGTTTGTTCCACTGAATCCATTTTCACATGGGCAAAGAAAACTGGCTTCTTGTGAGTTTTTCCAGAGCCTAACTTGCTTGTGTTTGGTGGAACTCTATGCATGTTATAAATATATACTTTTTTTTTATATATAGTGTATTATGTCAAGAAGTCTGTGGCAGCAGCTGCATAAATATAACATCTGATTGTAGTACAGCATCTTGCAGCAGAATAAAACTACATAAGGCAGCACATCACAAAGGCTGCCTTTGGGATGTACTGACCTCTCAGGAAAAGTAACAGTAGAGTAGGAATTTCGTGGGATTGCAGAAGCTAGGATATATAGTGTCCAATACAATTCTGTCAAATGTCATAGGTTTTTTGTTTGTTTATTGCACACTAAATACCTATTATAAGCATTTACATGTGTGTAGCTTTCATTTCTACTTAAACATTAAAACAACTCTACATTTGCACAGGTTATTATTAATGCTATTAATATATCAGTATTCTTGTTTTGAGTTACTGTCCTACTCTAAACCATGGCCTAAGACAAGTGTTGCATTCCATTCTGAGACCAGAACAGACTTGTAAGCCTATGCAAATTGCTTAAAGGTTAAGAAAAAAGGAAAATTTCTTTTATTTAACAACTAACCACCCCAACAAACAAACCCCCTACAAACCCCAAACCTTACTGCTCATGCGTGTGGAGTATGTCCATTCACAGACAGCAGATAAATATGTTGCCCTGTCTGCACAATTGATCACTTCTGTGCAAGTAGGGGCTTAGCAGAATTGTTCTACCCTAATTCATGTGCAGTGTATGGAACTGAATGTGTTTGTTCTTTGTAAATTCTGCATTTTATTGTGCCTTTTTTCATGTGTTTACTTTGTGGCTTTTTTTGAGCAAAAAGCTTTTGAGGATTTTCAAATGCTTTTCTCGCACAGCAGATCTGTAGATGTGGTAACTATGTAACAGAATATACTCATAAGTTGTCTCTTGCCTTATCTTTCCCATATTCCTATCATATTTGTGGTGCCTGCTTTGCCAGGGCATATTATATTAGAGCTATAATTAGTTAAGCTTTTAAGGTGAAAAAAATATGTCATATAAAAGTATTAAAACTATATAAAAAGAGTTTGTAATTCTAAAATCACCACAGGCATTAAAAGAGAATATGTGAATAGGATGAATTA
This sequence comes from Empidonax traillii, assembly GCF_003031625.1. NCBI lineage: Eukaryota > Metazoa > Chordata > Aves > Passeriformes > Tyrannidae > Empidonax > Empidonax traillii. The sequence goes on from NW_020956093.1 coordinate 90,925, forward strand.
ACTTTTTTGCTGTATTTCAGTTCAACATTTCATTTTAAAAATGAAAAATTGGATGGCACCTCTCCAAACCCTTGTCCGAACTCTGAAGTTACTCACACTGAAAGAACTCTTCCTATTCCCTTTGAATTTTTTTGACTATTGATGGATAACAGTAGGAGATGCACATCAGAAGTACTTTTGTTCTGGCATTTTCACATGTGCACTACTAAGATGTTTTTTAGACTTGTATCTGGGGACATAAATAGGGTCCACTGAGCACCACTGTACCAACTTAAGAAGATAGCTTCGTTTTTTTTTTTTTTTTTTTTTTTTTTTTTTTTTTTTTTTTTTTTT
>NW_020956093.1:93089-94756 GCF_003031625.1 Empidonax traillii
GCAGTTAGAGATTAGTGTGTTGAAAGTTAAAGCTTAGAGAGCAGGTGTCATGAAGAGGTTTTAAAGACAAGCAAAACCTTTTCAAAAAGATAAGTGTGACAGTGACATTCTGAGCATCTGGGTTTTTGACTTCTTTGAAACTTCTGTGTAAATAGCTTAAACTGCTCAGGAATTTTTGTTTCTTATTATGTAACAGATTAATGAGTAATAGACTATGAAAATAAACTGCTGTGAGAGAAGTTTTCTTGGCTCAACAGTAAAGCTTGACTTTTTTCCTGTCCTGGTATTTTCCTGGTGGAAATACTGCTGTTTATCTGAATTTAACTTACTCTGCCTGTTGTGGTTGAGGATGTGACCTGGTTCCTGCTAACAGGGGTCTGGAAATAAAGGATTGGGTATCATATAGAAAGAGGAAACAGACACTTTAGTATAGATTCCCAAGCACAGGGAACTTCTCTCTGGTGGTAGAAATTCAGGTTTCCTAATAATTTCTGTGTTTGCAACACAACCAACATGGTTTGTCAGTTTGTGTATTCTTCAGTAAAAACTGATTGGAGTCACCTGTACATTTATTACCCTTTGGAAAAGAATGGAACATTTGTATTATTAACGAGGAACCCGATATGTTCTGATAAATTAGCTGGGAGTAACTGGAGATGCTGGAATCATCAGGTGGGTAATAGCCTTCCAAGCCCTGCAGCGTTTTTGTTGTTGTTTTTGTTTTTTTTTTTCTGACAACTATTATTAATTCAACAGCGTGTGCTTACCTTTTCTGCAGCTGAGAAAAGACAAGCACCTTCTCCAGAGAAAACACTGACAACAAAACTTCTGCTTTATCTCTTTTCAATGTAGAACTGAGCTGGGTTTGAGAAGCTGATAAGTGAAAAGCAGCTTGCCTTTTTTTTTTTTTTTTTTTTTTTTTTTTTTTTTTTTTTTTTTTTTTTGGTACCAGTTAAAGAAAATTATAAGGGTTACTTAACATTCCTGTGATACTGGGTTCCTCCTGTAGTGTCTAATTACACCTTTCATGACACCAACTAGTTTCTCCAGTCCAAGTTGCATGTATTACAGCTCGCCAATCGCAGTGTTTGTGCTAATGATCACTGAAGGTGGTGTCTCATTGCACCACCTTTGTTTAGTGGCTGCTGGAGGCATTGGCTGCAGGAGGAATTGGCTGCTTTCAGCTTATTCCGTAAAAAACATCTCTTTTGTGAAAAACTGTTTACTGACGTTGCAGAGGATGAGCAAGCTTCAGCGCAAACTTTCTTTTGCTTCAGGAACGACAATCAGTTGGTTGGAACCGAAGATCTCTCTGGCAAACCACTTCAAAAATGGAGCAGCTCAGAATTTCCCAGCAGAGATAAACAAACCAGCATCTGTCAGAGAAGAGCAATCCATTGCAGAGCCCTGCGAGCTAACAAGGGTAAGGTAATGTGAACATCTGATTTCTGTGGGGAATTATTTAGAGGAATACCTGCGAATGTTTCAGTCATAATTTGGGAAAATTATTTAATGACAGTTATACTTTTGATTAGCTGTGCTGGAGGAGGAGTGAGTCCAGTTACAGTAAATGAAACTATCCACCTTGTTTTTTCAACAATTTTTTGCTGCTTTATGTAATTAAACATCAGATGGAGGAAGTCAGTTGGGATGGTAATGCAAGGTGT